>NC_090268.1:209447475-209753215 GCF_040414725.1 Anabrus simplex | reverse complement strand
CACAAGGTTCTCTCTGGTATGGGAAGGTTCGTTCGTTAAACTTTCTTTTATAGTAATTAACTCCTCTTCTTTAAACGTCACTTTTAGTTTATCATGAGACAATCCAATATTCTGAATAAACTTTGTCCAAGCTGGTAAAACGTACGATGAAATTGGTTTATCCATGACTGCACCAAAGTTCAGCCGTTTTCTGAACAGTTTCGCGTTCGAAACATATATGCCTCTTCTGTCAGTCGTGAAATGAAACACTATGTCGCACACTTCATCACCTACGATGTTTCATCACTGCCTTTACGATGTACATATATTATTAGGGATTATTTCCTTTTCATGTACAGAGAGAAGGTAACTCACTGTGATGCGACATTCGTTTATTGCCGTAACTTAAACTGAGATATGTCAACAACTTTCTTATGTTTTATATAGAACATCATCGAGACACCTATGAATTGAATAGAAACAAAACAATTAGATATAATAGTACATTGTTCATAATATTTCCCAAAGTGTGTGCCAAACTTTGTCAAGGATTCCGCATCAAGTATATCGTTGCGTACCTGCTCAGTGGTTAGAAATTATAAATTGACCTTATCCGTATCGGCTTATTACTTTTGGTAGGCCTACATAAAGGAGTTTCTACAGGACAGTGTTAATGCTAAAGTCGTTTTGTCAGATTATCGTTACCGTCAGGAAGCCCAATAACACAACATTTTACGCCAGTGCTTTGATTGTGTTTCCTAGGTTTCCGTGAACGACGTTTACCCGGCGAGGTCGGCGTGCGGTTAGAGGCGCGCAGCTGGGAGCTTGCATCCGGGAGATAGTGGGTTCGAACCTTGCTGTCGGCAGCCCTGAAGATGGTTTTCTGTAGTTTATCATTTTAACACAAGGAAAATGATGGGGCTGTACCTTACTTAAGGCCACGGCTGCTTCCTTCCCACTCCTAGACCTTTCCTATCCCGTCGTCGCCATAACACCTATCCGTGTCGGTGCGACGTAAAGCAAATTGAGAAAAACGAGGTTTCTCTGCAGTAGCTATAACACGGTTACATTATAATATGATTAATAAATCAGAACTTATCAAGGGTAAACAGTATCATCCTTCTCCAAAGGACAGTGAAATAGAATACAAAAACATCGCACGTTTGCAACAGTAAAAAAAAAAGACCGTTCTATGTTACAAAATAGATACTTTTTGACATAAATATGTTTTATGTCTGGGGGGTGCGGGGGTAAACTAAAATTAGCGATAAAAATGTGTGACGTGATGTTACTTAGCAATAATGCACTCTTTGATGTGAAATATTGATGGTGGTGGTGATTATTGTTTTAAGAGGAAGTACAACTAGGCAACCATCCTCTATATAACACTAATCAGAGGGAAAATATGGAAGGGATCCGACACTTCGAAAAAAGAAGATATCGGCCAAAGGAAGACAAGGGGCACGAAGGGCGTGAAAATGAAAGACTCCCTAGCCCTTGCAAACCTAATAGCGTCGGGGTCGGAAAATAACAAGAGTTGACTAAGGAAGGTCGGATAGGAGAGATGAAAGTGGGGAGTCTGGCACAAGTAAGTGGAAGCAATGCCAGGACTCGGCTAAGGTCCCCGTGGTCGCCAACCCACGCTCCAAAGTTCAGAGCCCCTGAGGCCCCTTTTAGTCGCCTCTTACGATAGGCAGGGGATACCGTGGGTGTTATTCTACCGCCCCCCCACAGGGGTACGAATTATTGATGGATGGCCATGACTGGCAGATATTTGGAAGGCTCCTTTACCAAAGAGGCCTCATCACATCGTACTCTAGACAAGCGATTATTCGTAGCTCCTGAGCCACTTTCCCCCCTTAGGACTTCAAATTACGTACATATGTATCTAGAAGGGGATTCGTTGCATATAAAAAAATTGTTACCTATTTGAGTTTCATTTATTGGAAAACACATCATCGTTTTATTTCTCCAAAGGGAAGTTTGACGTTATATTTTTGATAGTATCCTAACCTAACTCCATGGCACTACAGCCCTTGAAGGGCCTTGGCCTACCCAGCGACCTCTCCTTAGCTCAAAGGCCTACAGATCACGAGGTGTCGTGTGGTCAGCAAGACGAATCCCCTCGGCCATTATTCTTGGCTTTCTAGACTGGGGCCGCTATCTCGCCGTCAGATAGCTTGTCAATTATAATCACGTAAGCTGAATGGACCTCGAAGCAGCCCACAGGTCCAGGTAAAAGTCCCTGACCTGGCCGGGAATCGAACACGGGGCCTCCGGGTAAAAGGCAGGCACGCTCCTCCTATACCACGGAGCCAGCTTTTAATAGTATACCTTGTTGTATTGTCTGAGTAAGTGTAATGATTAACTATGAGTTTGTAAAGAAATATACATAGTCGTATTAAAACATAAATTCGATATAGGTTTCCTTGCTACATTAAGACTTGATTTCTCTCCCTGAAGTAGTAACCTACACAAAAATAATGCAAGAATGAATGTATGCCCGGCTTATACGATCGCAGCTGTCATGAGGTCCTTGCCAGAACATGATTAGCAAAGATAGGGAACCGCGAGTGCTGCAAATTTTGGAATCGCTGCCCTAGACGTATCATACAGAGCTTAAGAATAATAATAAATTTATTGGCTTTACGTCCTACTAACTTCATTTTTGTGCGGTTTTCGGAGACTCCGAGGTGCCGGAATTTAGTTCCGCCGGAGTTATTTTTCACACAGAAGTAAATCTACCGAAACTAGGCTGGCGTATTTCAGCACCTTCAAATACCACCGGACTGAGCCAGGATCTAACCTGCCAAGTTAGGGTCAGAAGGCCAGCGCCTCAACTGTCTGAATCATTCAGCCCGGCATCTAGCTTACTCTACAGCCCAGTCTTCTTCATGTGCTTCAAAGAGACATGGAAATATGATACATAACACCAAATAGTACATACTACAACTATATAAACGAACAAATTCCAAAAGTTCTATGTTACAAACTTCTTAATACAGGAATTATGCATTTGTTATACTATTAGATAAAATTATGTATCCAACTTTTGCGACGTCAACATTCCTTTACTCGTGTGAACCTTTCCACTCATGCAAATAAAAATAGAGTACTCTTCACGCAAGAGTTGCATAAATAATGATTAATTTTTAAATGGTATTTTAGAAAGAACACGATAAATAAGCCTAGAAGAGCGTAAGATGCTTGATAGTTGAGTGGCATAATGAATGGATTCTCACTAAGGTGGCCGCTATCCGAATCCAGTCCAATGAATGTGGAAGTTTTTATATAATGCTTGTTGTTTTAAGGGGCCTAACATCTAGGTCATCGGCCCCTGATGGTACGAAATGAGACGAAATGCAATGAAGAAAATAAAATCCAAAATCCTCCACTGAGCAAAATTCAAAGCGTGAGGACGAAAAATGAACGGATGGATATGAATTTATAACAATCAGTGGAGCCGACCCGCAATGCCTCAGTCTCAGAAACTGATGGAAAACAATAGTAGTACTGTCCAAGGGACTGCTGCTATAGCATAACACTGAAGCGATGATGCTTGCAGTCTAAAGGGGGTCCAAAATCCAAGTTATCGGCCCCTCATAACAATACTGATCGCCAGGAAAGTAGAACCATGGTATTTGTCATGCTGCGGTACTAATCAAAAGTAGCAGAGACTTGAGGTATTCCACACATTATTGTACTACTCAGAGGTTATTAAATTCGATACATAATACAGACCTATGTTTTTCTCACTTTGCGGCGCCATTTACAGGCAACGCAAACCTATGGTGTTCATCACATAAGAATACTAACCACAGGGACCTTTCCCTATCCCGTGGTGTTCTTCATATAGTGGTTACTAATCACAGGCAAGGCAGAACCATGGTAGCTATCATCTCATGGTCCTGCTCATATGGTGGTACTAATCACAGGTACTGCAAAAGCCGACCGCACGGTGCTCCTGTGTGCTACTAATCACAAACCTATTTGGCACCTAATATAGTGGTACTACGCGCAAGTAAAAACGACCCATGATGTTCTCCGCGTGGTGGTACTAATCACAAGTAGTTTCATGGTTCCAAGGCAAACATCCCTTGGTCGCCCCTTTTAGTCGCCTCTTACGACAGGCAGGGGATACCATGGGTGTATTCTTCGCCGGCGTCCACCACCCACAGGGGGTTGTGTGTTTGGTCCGCGAGAGGTATTTTATTCCCCTCAAGTCTTCCGGCAAGCCGGTTGGGACCTGCCTATCCGCCATCTGGGACGCGCCACGTGGGAGTATCACCTCTCCCCCTGCTACGCCAGCGTAGTAGGTTCGTGGAGTTCTTATATAAAAGATCACGTTGTTTTGGTTGAATTTCTTATACGGAATTCATATCCTTTGCATTGTGATGTAAATTTAAATTGATTGTAGTTTAAGTATCATTACAATATCTATTTCATCTGTCCTTAAGGACTGCTGGAGAAGAAATCTTTGCATTTCTTAGACAGAATTTATAATCAATATGTCTATGCTCAAGAAGCACAGCATCAGTATCGCGCTTTCGGCAGTGTTCCAACAGAAATATCCGGTTAAACGTGGAATCCGAAGCAAACCCATTACCTTTTTCCTTTTACGATGCGCATATCAATAGTAAAGTAGACCGACTCATTGGCTGAATAGTAAGCGTTGATGCCTTCGGTTCAGAGGGTCCCAGGTTCAATTCCGGACCATGTCAGGTATTTTAAAGTTAATTGGTTAATTCATCAGGGTCGGGAGCTTGGTGTGTGTGCCGTCATCATCAATATAAACCATCTTAAGTGGGGCCTCTTCATCGCGGACATGCGGTTACCTATATGCCGTCTGCTTGGAAGGGAAAGGAATTGAAATGGTATTTTAGAAAAAAACATGACCATTAAGCCTAGAGGTGCGTAAGATGCTTCATAGCTGAGTGGCATAATTTCCACGCCTCCCCGGAGGCCATACACCATTATTAATACTTCTTAGGTCAGATCTTTAATCTTATGCATTCTGAAGGTAAAGTCAATATTGATGCCATTAGTTATGCTTTCTTTTGAACAGTGATCATGTCTATATGCCTAGAATCACTTCCTCATACCCCCATTGCGAAACGAACCTACAACCTATAGTTGAAATGCCCAATTATGGTTCTCCGCTGTGTTGGCGTAGAAATGGAGATATTATCCATATATCAAGAATATAAAAATATGTTTGGAAATTTTAACCAAGCTGAATGAATCAGGTAGTGAGAATGTCGAGTTTGATCCCAGTTCAATAATATAGGTACATTTACTTCTCCTGTTAGTTTTTCGTCCTAGCAACTAGTTATGCGACCGTTGGGTACGCCACGGTGCCACAATTTCTTCCGACAGGAATTCCTTTGCATGCGAATAAACCTACCAACACCACATTGACGTATTTGAGCACCTTATCTACCATTGGCCTGAGCTGGGTGTGAACCTGTAAACTTAGTATCAGAAAGGCAGCGCTCTACCGTCTGAAATACTCAGCTCGACAGACACATTTGGGCGGTATTTAAATGCCAACCAAGTACACTAGTAATCGA
Organism: Anabrus simplex; assembly: GCF_040414725.1. Lineage (NCBI taxonomy): Eukaryota > Metazoa > Arthropoda > Insecta > Orthoptera > Tettigoniidae > Anabrus > Anabrus simplex. The sequence continues at coordinate 209,747,666 of NC_090268.1, read as the reverse complement.
TGACACATCATGATCATCGAAGGTGAGTGCCCGGTATAAATACGCGATGCAGTCGGTTATAACAACAGCGATGAGCATTTGTCATTTAGAATAACTCCGATGTTCACATTTCTCTAAATCATTCACTACTTCCCATTCTTCAGTAATTAGCTGTAAAATACTTCGAAAATATTTCCCCTTTAAAATCCTTATATCGATTCATGTGCGTGTTTCAATTTAGATTACCTCTTTTTGGGAAAGGGGTTCTGTAATTTACGTTCAAATCACTCTAATTTTAATATTTTTCTTCTTCCGCGTTTTCCGCACACCTTGGTAAGGACGCAGGCACACATATGGCCTTAGCCTTATTTGTAGGCCGAATAACCTTCCTTACACCAATCCTCTTCGAAGTTTTTATACTGCATAAAGAGACATGTATTGAGATAGATAGACCTACAAACACTCAATACCGGTCTGAGTAGCTCAGATGGCACAGCAATGGCATTCTGAATCCAAATTGGTTGGTTTGATCCAGGCTTAGTCCAATGATATTTAATTGTACTTAAAAATACTTAATTCTACAGCGAATCAGTAGATTTTCCGGCAACTAAAATAACTCCTACGAGATAAAATTACCGCACCTCGGCATCTCCAAAATACCTTAAAATAGTTTGTGGGACATAAAACTAATTACATTTGTATATTATTATTATTATTATTATTATTATTATTATTATTACAAACTCACACTTTTTGAGCCAAAATTAGTTAAACAAACTTGGCCAAAATCCCCAACACGTCTAGAAATCGAACAAGAGACTCTCTGAAACGAAGGCAATTTAGTGAGGAATCCGGACAGTTATTATTTATTTTATTTCCTACTTTACCAAATTATTTCTGGAAACGCCCTTTCTGGCTCGTTTGAGGTCCAACTCCCTCATATTCCAGGCATCATGCCAGTTTCATGGTAACATTTCAACTCAATATTCACATTTCGTCTTCCTTCCACGTATTTTTTTAAAGGATTTATGTTCTTTTTTTTTTTTCATATTTTCATCTCTTCTTTTTTTGAATTTCTACTCGTTTGAATTATTCCATATACGTATTTAAGTATCTAATCACTTCTCCCTGATAAACACACGTTCACGTGAATGCTATATTAAATCATTTTCTGGAAGTTGTTTGTGTGCACCCGTTTATATTCCTAAATACTGCCAGAATTCCTTGGTTTATTCTGGTAAACATTCACGCATTGCTAGTTTCCTTATTAAAGGGAACAATGCTAGATCCAGAACAAAAAGAATTCTATTCATTTGAATATGTGGAAATGTTAGTGTGACTATGAGTGTAATACTGGACTGAGCCGTTGTTAATTCATATCGTGAGGTAGATGTCTTAATGGTTGAGTAATAGTTAAGCAGACATAGGTGGAGCTCGGACCTCTTAGGCAGTTATACCAGAGAATGCAGTAATTTGGCCAGTCTGAAATGTCGCTTAACCCAGTCTTCCGTAATATACCGAGAGTAACATAAATTCTAGGCGTTATAATAGGTGTACCCCGAATGTTTATGCAAATCTTTTTACTTGCTTCACTATCATTCAATTCTCACCTACCACTTAGTGTCCGAGAAGACCTCAGCCGTATTACCTAGCTAGGTAGACCGGGTCCGCTAACTCTCATATCAGACAGCTTCTAGATAACCTTTCAAGACAGAGTGAACGTCGTTTTAGTCCTACTGGATTATTATTTTTTAATTACTTTTTTGCTATTTGCTTTACGTTGCACCGACACAGATAGGTCTTATGGCGACGATGGGATAGGAAAGGCCTAGGAATTGGAAGGAAGTGGCCGTGGCCTTAATTAAGGTACAGTCCCAGAATTTGCCTGGTGTGAACATGGGATACCACGGAAAATCATCTTCAGGGCTGCCGACAGTGGGGTTCGAACCCACTATCTCCCGGATGCTAGCTCACAGCGAAGCGCCCCTAACCGCACGGCCAACTCTCCCGGTATTATTATTATTATTATTATTATTATTATTATTATTATTATTATTATTATTACTATTATTATTACTTACATCTATAGAGCCAACTGTGGACTACGGTTACGCAAAATACCTGCCTCTCTTTCTTAGGCTTACACATTATTGTTTACATTTTAACAAAATATTTTCAAATTTTACGATCTTTTTCAGCCCTTCTCCGCCGAGATATTCGGTGGTTTTTCAGGTCATTTCTCTGGATCATACCTCATCCCTCAGCTTCTTTTCTAAAGATGGTACTCTTCATTATGTCCACTGGTTTTATATAATTTACCCGCATGTCTTTGTGCAGCTCCTTCAGCCAGTAGGGATGACATTTTTCTTTTCCTTGGAAAGTGAGCGATTTGTGCACCAATCTCTCCGTGTTCATTCCCTTCAGGTGACCGTAAAAGCCTAACCGTCGTTTTTGCTTAACGGTGGTCATCTTTTTGACTCCCGTATGCATTTCATTGTTTGACCTCAATTAAAAGGCAAAACCCTCGGACATTTTCTTAGGATACAAAATCTTTCCGAAGAATTTGCTTTCCTTTTTCTCAATCGTCATAACTTTTGCAATTTTTGCGAGTGTTTCTGCTGCGTAAAGGCACACCGTTCTGACTACTATGCAGTAGTATCTCAGTTTGGCCTGATAGGAGATGGATATGGATCCGTATCATGGCTAATTTTAAATGCCAATTCGATTTTCATGCTCTCTCCTCCAGTGCTTCCTTTCTTTATCATTTGGAGTAACGATCTCGCCAAGATACTTAAATTTTATGGTCCTCCGGATAATCACATAAACCATCTGAATGCTGCGAGTAGAGTCTATCTTTTACAAATTCATATACTCGGTCTTTTCAAAGGAGATCCATAAGCCTGTTTTAGCAGCTATTTCTTGAAGAATTCCCACGTGTTTTACTGCACATCATCACTGGAGAAAGTCAAACATTCGAACGTGATGCGTGTGCATTTTGAAAGTCACTTTAGAACAACTTTTCCTCCGATCTTTTATTATCTGCTCCGAAACAAAATTGAACAGGAGTGGAGAATATTCTTCTTCCTCTGCTCCTCTTCTATTTCCTTTATCCCTCCTCTCTCTCTCTCTCTTTCTCTCTCTCGGTCAAGAACCCTGAATCCCTTTCAGAAACAATAAAATTCTATCTCATAATGTTCTACTACACTACTCTGGCTTCTTTTGAAACCTGTGATCTGGTTCAAGAGTACGATCACACGTTCAGGAAGGGAATGAAGGAAATACCTTTAATACATGCAATGTAGAATGTGGCTTCCTGCGCAATGTAGCTATACGCAGCCTCCAATGAACAGCAATATTTCTGCGATTCAATGTATAGAAGAGTGTGCTTGCTAAGAAGTAACTCACCTGTGGCTGCGGCTGTCCTCGAGTGAGAATCTTCCTCTTCAGAGAAGAGAAGTCACGAAACCGCAAAGCTTGCTCACAGCTGCTCTCGTTCAAACTGGTGTAAAGTGTCCGTGAAGTTCGAGCCTCTCAGAGGATTTACATCTGTTTGCTGTGCAATTCACCACTGACCCAGTACCCAGCATTGGACTTTGGAACCAGATCCTTCTCACTTCTAACAAGGTTATAATAATCATAGAGGTACTTCGTACATTCAGAAATGATCGATACTAAGTGCTTTTTAATGTAAGGATTTATTGTAATGGACAGTACTAGGAATCGAAAGCGGACCCCCGAGGACGGCAGGTAATAGAGCTAAACGTTACACTACGGAGGCGGACACTCCTAAAGGTGATTGTACGTTATGGTATTTGGAACCGCAGAGAATGTATTTTAAATCTAAGATGAAATGGGAGATACTTGTCCTTGTTTCCTGAAATTATTCAAAACTTTTTACTATCTGAAACCATCTATTTTATGTTTCGACTCAGTTAATTGATAACCGTTAGGTTATTTAGTTTTCCAAAACTAACTATAAATAACAATAATATGAGTAAAATAAAATAAAATAAAATCAGTAAATTCATTTATAAACTAACTGAAAGAGAAAGCATACGGTAACGGTATTACACGTCGAAAGGGAAAGGAACAACTTAATTAAATTAGAGTGGCACGTTTCGTTGCTGATAGAATATCAGCATACACTGGCGGAAAAAATATCCAAACACCATGAAATAAGGAATGTAGAATAAGAAAATGTTGGCAGTATATTGCTCGAGTTAACACATTTAATTGATTAAAGGTACAAGACTGCAGGTTATTATCCGCACGTGATAAGCCATCGCAAATGTGCCATGCTGATCCATTAATAACCGGTATAATCGTCTGACTGTCCAATGCAGGCATACAAATGCCCATGCATTGTGTCGTACAGGAGCCGGATGTCAGCTTGTGGGATGGTGTTCCATGCCTGTTGCACTTGGTCGGTCAATGCAGGGATGGTTAATGCCGGTTGTAAACGACGCTGAAGTTGTCGCCCAATGATGTCCCATACGTGCTCGATTGGAGACACATTGGGGGATTGAGCTGGCCAAGGCAGCATGTAACCTAACGTGCTCTACAGAGGTCGACAACAGTGGCACGGGTGCGTGCATTATCCTATTGGAAAACACCCCCGGGAATGCTGTTCATGAATGGCATCACAACAGGTCGAATCACTAGACGGACGTACACGTCTACAGCCAGGGTGCGTGGGATAACCACAAGAGTGCTCCTGCTGTCGTAGGAAATTGCATGCCAGACCAGAACTCTCGGTCTAGGTCCGGTGTGTCGACGCCGCAGATAAGTGAAATATAGGCGCTCATCTGGCCTCCTCGTAACCAACACACGGCCATCACTGGCTCCAAGACAGAATCGGCTTTCATCGGAAAACACAACGGACCGCGACTCCATCGTCCAATGAGCTCTCGCATGACACCACTGAAGTCGCAGACGGCGGTGCTTCGGGGTAAGTGGAATGCACGCCGCAGGGCGTCTGGCTCGGAGCTGTCCTTCAAGTAACCGATTTCGAACAGTTCGTTGCGTCAATGTGGTGCCAACTGCTGTTCGAATTTCTGCTGCAGAAGCAGTCGGCTGTGTCACAGCCATACGCCTAATACGGCGGTCCTCCCTCCGGAGACAGTCTTCTTCCGAGCGTACCTTCTCGTGACCACTGCAGCCAGCACGCATGTACAGTGGAGACATTCCTGCCAAGTCGTTCTGCAATAGCGCGGAACGAATATCCACCTTCACGTAGCCCTGTTATACGGTCTCGTTCAACCGCAGTGAGCTGTTGATACTAGCCTCTTCGTCGTCGTAAAGGCATTCTTGACCCACTCACAGTCACTTCGTCCAATCTCACAGGTAACTAACGCTCTCGCACAGTACAGGCCGTATTTAAAGCAAACCTGATGTGCAAAGTGATGGGTCCGCAACTAGCGCCGTGTTGATGCGATTTTTGGGAAATTTTAATCAGCGTCATCTTTGAGATGTATAAATACGCCTACCAACGTTCATTAATCTAGCACAACACTTTCTTGGTGTTTGGATACTTTTTCCGCCAGTGTATATTTATTACTTTTTTCTAAACATTTGAGTAGGATTTGATATAACCTAATGATGTAATTTTAAGAACGAAATATGTCATTCTGTTTCTTTTTTAGGTGTAATACTGTTAGCATATATTTTCTCTTTTAGTTTAATAAATATACTTACTCAAAGTTAATTTCGGCAGACTGGAAGAGCCTAATAGTTATAAATATTCAAAGCGTAACTGAGCGACCTATGTGAGCCCACCTCGTCTCCATGATGGTTTCTAATGTTAATCTGAAGATAGGACAATGGCATTGTACTTAGGCTCGAAATTAGCCTGCTGCCAACAGTGAAGAAGGCAAGAAAATCACAAGTGGGTTTGGAGGGGATGGGGGGGGGGGAAGTGTGTGTCAAAGTCAAGTGTCTAATCATTGCCACGAGCTGGAAGCGAGAACCTGAGACTGAGCCTCGGTTTCCTCGTAAGCTAGACTTTCCGTACCTGTGAGCACGAAATCAACAGTTACGAAACACTACAAATTACTTTGTTACAATTACAATTTATAATAATGTTACTGGTTCTACACCACAATGATGACTTTCTACAGTTTTTGCAGTCGCCGATGTGACGGAATTTTGCTCCGTCGAGTTCGTTTACCAGCTGATAAATCTACGGGCACGAACCTGACCTATTCTGAAACCTTCAATTACCAGTGGACTGAGTCGGAGAATTGAACCTGACTTTCAAAGTTTACCGTCTGATCTACTTAGCTTGGCGAGATTTTAGCAAATAGATTTAGTTAGAAAACCAATATTTTACGATACAAATTTGTTCAATCGGAGATTTGGAGGGATAAAAACTATTTCGTGTATATAGAAGAGTACTGCAATCTGAAATGATGAATATTCCATAATATTTAAACTGATTGGAAGGACGTTGAGAATAAAATTATTATATCGTTTAATTATTTCTTAAATTAGCTATATATTCCACCGACACAGATAGGTTTTATGACGACGATAGGATAGGAAAGGGCAAGGATTGGAGAAGGAAGCAACCCTGAACTTAATTAAGGTACAACCCCAGCATTTTTCTGGTGTGGAAAATGGGGAACCACGGAATACTATCTACAGGGCTCCCTGTAGTGGGATTGAAACCCACTATCTCCCGAATTCAAGCTGACAGCTTGATCAGTATGTCTATATCTTTAGTGAATATGTGACCACGAAGACTTGTTGATATTCTCTACATTCGTTCCTGCTATAGATATGCTGAGCTGTGCTAACACCGATCGCCTATTCATTACGGTTCCCCTTGAGTGTACCTAACATCCCCACTCCCAACATGTTTCTGTGTTTGTGGTAATGTGCACTTAGGGGCAACAGCCGGGCCTACATCGCGTACAACAATGTCAACATGCACGATGGTGCATTCATTGGCTCTGGGAGGTAGAGTCAATATCTTCCTTCCTGTCACTCTGCGTATGCGTATGCGTATCCATAGTTACCGTGTGATCTGCGTTACGTATTCTTTCTCTAAACTGTTTCTTTTACCTGGTACATTTTCCCTAAATAGATACCATTTTTCCCCTCACACATTCTTTGAGGAAACTATATTTTCCAAGATCATTCACTTCCAGGATAACATTATGTACATTTTCTCTTAAATAGTTATGCATGAAATCTTTGCCAAAACTCTCTCACCAATATAATTAGTCATCAATAATTGTGTTTTTAATGATAACTATTTCTTTATTTATTCATGAAAGGTCCCCACGAGCAGAGCTCACTTTAAGGGGCCGTACACATGGGACATATACATAATATGCAAGTGTTAATATTGTAATATATTCATATGTGTGAGAAATCAGAATGGTACAATGTGATTTAAATTAAATGCTTCAGTAATACCCATAATAATATCAACAAAAACTGCAATATAATTGCAAGAAATACATTGTAGTCTAACGAATAACAGAACAATGCTTACATGTATGCATTTAATAATTTGCAAGAATATGTAGACCAGGTAAGCCTCCGTGGCTCAGGTGGCAGTGCGCCGGCCTCTCTACACTGGGTTCCGTGGTTCACACCCGGTCACGTCATGCAAGATTTGTGCTGGACAAATCGGAGGAGGGACAGGTTTTTATCCGAGTACTCCGGTTTTCCCTGTCATCTTTCATTTCACCAACACTGTTCGGTATCATTTCATTTCATCTGCCAGTCATTAATTCAATTCCATACCTGATCCGGTCAAATGATTGAAAGTAGGCTGTGGATTTTAATTATGTAAACCAGGTAAGACTGAGAAAATAACTTCCTTAATTTAAAATTAAATTTATTAATAGCTGAAATGCTTTATTTTATGGGATAGTTCGTTGTATATTTTAGACAAACAGTACTTCAGACTCTTAGTTCCATAAGTTACTGTTCCTCATTGATGGGGATAAATATTTAGATTTTTGCGTGCATCATGCTGATGTATATTTCTATTGTACTGCATGATAAGGTTGTTATGTATTGTTAACATTTTTTGTGAATATAAACAGCGTCATTGAACTTAATCTCTACTTCGAAATTTAGTATCCTAGAATGCTCATGAAGTACTTGGTTTTCACTATGGTGCTCCTAACAAATTTCTGATTCTAGTTAAATCGCCATTTGAAATGTCCAGTCATTGGAACAGTTCCAATATAGTTCAACGGTCAGTATCCAGTATTCGGGAGATAGTACGTTCGAACCCCACTGTCGGCAGCCCTGAAAATGGTTTTCCGTGGTTTCCCATTTTCACACCAGGCAAATGCTGGGGCTGTACCTTAATTAAGGCCACGGCCGCTTCCTTCCCACTCCTAGCCCTTTCCTGTCCCATCGTCGTCATAAGATCTATCTGTGTCGGTGCGACGTAAATAAACTAGCAAATATAGTTCAAATTATTGTATAAAATTACTTGTGTTTCGAACAGTATGTCAAACGATATTAACATTATCGTCTCTCCCGGGAACTGTCACATCCGTGCTGAAACCTGCTTTGAAATTGTAGTGGCAGGGAGGCAGGCATGTACAGCTGTATTGCGTTACCGTCTGGCCACGTATGGTAGGATTCCAGCTTTAGTTTTGGGGCCTTGTACTGGAATGAGACAGCTATTTCTTTGTACTGTATGTGGTATTCCTGCAGCCTGTCAGTAATGTCAGCACAGTTTCAAGGTAGAGTTCGGCTTGCATGGTACGGCACTTCCTCTGTCAACACAAGGAGGTAAAAAGGTACTTTACTATTGATATATTCTTCTTCTACCGCTTTTCCCAAACCTATAGGGTGCGATCTGTGTCGCACTTGTGGATTTGGCACCGTTTTACGTCCGGATGCCCTTCTTGATGCCAACCTTATATGAAAGGATGTAATCACTATTGCCCTTTTTTCTGTGGTGGTTGGTAGTGTAGCATGTTGTCTGAATATGAAGAGGAAAGTGTTGGAACAAACACAAACACCCAGTCCCCTACCTGGCCTGGAATCGAACCCAGCCGAAGGCCTCAACGCTAACCAGTCAGCCAATGAATCGAACTACTTTACTATTGATTTGCGCATAGTAAAAGGAAAAATGTAATGGGTAAAATACATACCGAAAGTTGGTGCAGGGGGAAAATGGATTAGGGAAATACATATTGGAATGAATGGTTCTAGGGAAAAGTGATCGGAAATTGCGTATATGCAGTAGGTCACAAAGGCTCTTGGTGCAACCACATAGCGTGAAGTTATTATTGTGCTACGTAGTCAGCGCGCAACAATCTCTGCCGTATTGTTCGGCTTCTGCGACCGGGTGTACTACTTTTTGTACCACATAGCTCCTCAGTTCGTATCTCGAGAGACTGAGTGAACCCTACTCCAGTCCTCGGTTCAGAATTGAAATCCTTGGACTGGTCGGCAATCAAATCCAGAGCCACCTTCACAGGACAGGCACGCTATTCATACTTCTGAAAGGATTATGAAGGAGACATGCTTTTTACAATTGTTGTCCATCATTATTATTGTTAAAATCAAACAATCTTATCAGCACACGAGTGTTTACTACATATCCGCTTTTTCGGACATTACGGTCCATAACCAGTGACTAAAAAGTTTTTAGAACATACCAATCCACATGGGTGTGTCATCAAGCTAAAATGGAGCCCATATGAAATATATTCTAAAAATAAAGAGGTGGAAACGAATGAAAGGGTGTACGAACCCAAACGCTAGACCTTAAAATATGAACTAAACACGCGTATGTCGATACGACTATTTGATTTAAATAATAATAATAATAATAATAATAATAATAATAATAATAATAATAATAATAATAATAATAATAATAATGAAATGGCGTGTGGCTTTTAGTGTCCGAGGACAAGTTCGGGTCGCCAGATGCAGGTCTTTTCATTTGACTCCCGTAGGTGACCTGCGCGTCGTGATGAGGATGAAATGATGATGAAGACGACACATACAACCAGCCCCCGTCAGCGAAATTAACCAATTAAGGTTAAAATTCCAGACCCTGCTGGGAATCGAACCGCTGTGGCCAAAGGTCAGCACGCTAACCACTTAGCTATGGAGCCGGACATAATTATAATAATACACCAATACGTCTTATCATAATGGCTTTGATATTTTATTTACCGAGCTCGATAGCTGCAGTCGCTTAAGTGCAGCCAGTATCCGGTAATCGGGAGATAGTGGGTTCGAGCCCCACTGTCGGCAGCCCTGAAGATGGTTTTCCGTGGTTTCCCATTTTCACACCAGGCAAATGCCGGGGCTGTACCTTAATTAAGGCCACGGCTGCTTCCTTCCAATTCCTAGATCATTCCTATCCCATCGTCGCCATAAGACGTATCTGTGTCGGTGCGACGTAAAGAAACTAGTAAAAAAATAAGATATTTTATGATGATTATAACTCAAGCAAGAATCCGTTAATGATGGAAAATATAAACATATATTCTAGTGTTTTAACGTCCCTATAACACAGGCCTGCCGAAGGTGCGTTTTGAATCCACCACCTCCCGAATGCAAGATCATATCTACGCGACCATAACCACTAAGCCACTCGCTCGGTAGGGAAGATTCTTAAATACGAGTATACCTTAATTCTATTCTTTCCCTTGAGAGTTGAATATGTAACTTTAAATAATTTGGATATACTTCTTGTCACACCGGTGTTCTGTCTGTCGATATTCCTTCCCAAGTGTCATGGGTGAAGTCTTCAGTGAATATTGAGTCATCATGTCTGGTAGCACGTTACTAGTTAACCATGAGCCACGGTAATGAGGTCACACTTCAAAGGTTGCGACCCGCCCAAATCGCCAGCAGTACACGTTCACTGGTCATGCAATACGTAGCCGCAAGGTTTAACCGGCCGGCCGTTCCTCCACGAGCTCTGTACCTCGCGTTCGCATAGCTCACTCCATACACACCGCTGATCTCAAACTCAGGTATATGACACGCAGTAAGTGTAGACTTCCGTAACCATGCAGGGTCTTCCAGCCAACTACCTACTCTACACACATCACCGTTCGAATCCGTTCTTACTAACTTTACAGAATTAAGATATTATCACGTTCACGATGCTCTTGGCCACGGTGATGCATCACCTATCTGCCAGCGAGTGACCCCTTCAAGCATTCGCACTTGTCACAGGTCCAGTCCGTCAACATTAGCACTATCATTGTAATGTTGAATACCGTAATGTCCGGAACAGGTACAATATATACTTAGGTATGTAAATTTTTGAAAATTTTTGAAGTAAACAAACAATTATTGAACTTAAAAGAGTTTAAAAACTAAAATTAACTTAACGTACCTGTTCTTGTTTGGATCATCAGTCCACAGACTTATTTGAAGCAGCCCTCCTAGCCACCCTATCCTGTACTAATCTTCTAATTACCGGGCGAGTTGGCCGTGCGCGTAGAGGCGCGCGGCTGTGAGCTTGCATCCGGGAGATAGTAGGTTCGAATCCCACTATCGGCAGCCCTGAAAATGGTTTTCCGTGGTTTCCCATTTTCACACCAGGCAAATGCTGAGGCTGTACCTTAATTAAGGCTACGGTCGCTTCCTTCCAACTCCTAGTCATTTCCTATACCATCGTCGCCATAAGACCTATCTGTGTCGTTGCGACGTAAAGCCCCTGCTTGTTAGATTCATACCTTTGTCTACTTCTAACATTTTTACCGTCTATACTTTTCCTCAAAAATTAACAGAACAAGTCGTAGGTATTATAAGGTACCCTCCATCATTTCGTCTCTTCTTCTGTTCAAATTTCAACATATTCTTTTCTGGTTGAGAGTTGTTAACCCTGCAGCAGAGGTAGAGGTAAGCAAATTTAAAGCCAGGTGAACAGTTGGTAGGGATTCTTGCACCTAGGCGGCAACCCTAAATGCAGATTGATTGATTGATTGATTGATTGATTGATTGATTGATTGATTGATTGATTGATTCGATCTACCCGTCTCACCTTCATCAATCTTCTGTAACACCACATTTCAAAAGCTCCTGTTCTATTTCCTTTTGAGCGAGTTATCGTCCATGTTTCACTTCCATACAAGGCCACGCTCCAGACGCCTTTCCAAATCCTATATCAATGTTCGAAGTGAGCAAACTTCTTAAGACTATTAGTCAATGAAAATTCATAAATAAACTCGCTGCACTAATGGCTAATCTTCAGCATAGAGTACTTGTGTGTGATCAACCACATCTCCATCATGCGTGATGTTCTTCAGAGATTGATTGAGCTTGTTCAGACAGAGACATTTCAGAAGTTCTTCAAGATCCTCATCCTTCTTTGAAAAATATGTTAATGCATTTCTGCACTATATTGAACAATGTGTAAGATTTCCTATAAGAGTAGACTGATTTCTTCTTTAACACTTAGAATTCATTTAAGTCTCAATTGTAGCCTAGGTATTTTTGCTCAAACTTCATTCTGTTTTTTGTACATAATGATGATGAAGATATTTGTTATTTAAAGGGTCCTAACATCTACTGTCGCTCATCGACCACTAATGGTACGAAATGTAATGACAATTTAAAATTTCAAAATTAATCCACTAACCAGAATTCAGAACTCAAAATAATGAGAATTAAAAATAATTCCACAATAAATCCAATGACTGGAATTAAGAAAGCAACGATGAACAATGGCTATCAACTTAAAACTATCGGTGGAACCGACCCGTAATGCCCCACCTTCCCAGAAACTAACATAAAACAATAGTATAACTGACCAATAAGCTGCTTCCAAAGCACATTCCTGAATCAATGGTGCTTGTTGTCTAAAGGGGTCCAAAATCCAGGTCAACGGCCCTCATAATGGTACTTACCGCTAGTAAAGTAGAACCATTTTATCTCTCATATAACGGTACTAATCACAAGTAGACTCACGGTGTTCCACACATTTTGGTACTAATTACAAGTAGTGCACGCCGCACAGGAAACGCAGACGTATGGTGTTTCTCATATAATGGCGCCACTCATAGGCAACGCAAACCCACGGTGTTCCTCACAAAGTGGTACTAAACACAGGTACCCATACTATCCTGTGGTGTTTCTCACGTATTGGTACTAATCACAGGCAACGTAAGCCCATGGTGTTACGCATATAGTGGTATTAGTCGCGGGTACTTTATACGCATATATTTCCACCCACGTTGCTACTAAGAACAAACCTATTTTGTACCTCATTTTGTGGTACTACTCGCAAGTAGTCGACCCATGGTGTTCGTCGCGTGATAGTACTTACCACAAGTAGTCTCCTGGTTCTGATTCAATCATCTCTTAGTCGTCCATTTTAGTCGCCTCTTACGACAGGCTGGGGATACCGTGGTTGTTTTTTTTTACTGAAGAACACGCTACTCCCTCACCAAAAACAGGCTACACGAGATAACACTCGTACGCATGTGTATTAAACTTAGCAGATTTTGGAAGGCATCACGTCCTGACTTAACGCAGTTTTCAAAAAAAAAAAAAAAAAAAAACATACGATTTCCAACCAAACACTTTACGATGAGTTCTGGAATAAAATATTAGTGCTAGGGGCTTTACGTCGCACCAACACAGATAGGTCTTATGGCGACGATGGGATAGGAAAGGCCTAGGAGTTGGAAGGAAGCGGCCGTGGCCTTAATTAATGTACAGCCCCAGCATTTGCCTGGTGTGAAAATGGGAAACCACGGAAAACCATCTTCAGGGCTTCCGATAGTGGGATTCGAACCTACTATCTCCCGGATGCAAGCTCACAGCCGCGCGCCTCTACGCGCACGGCCAACTCGCCCGGTTAAAGTATTAGTGACAAAGATAACAAACAAAAGCTAACGGACTTCTCGTTTTTCTTAAAACTAACTTAGTGAGTTATGGAAACTAGCTCTTCAATTAGGAAATGAAATATCAACTAAGTCATACTGAATAGACACATCTATAACAAGAAACATATTCCACCTCAAAGCTTGTACCAGCGACTTTGCACATTTTCCTACCTTGAAGAAGGTGTCTGATATTAGCAAGAAAAGTGCGAAAATGCAAATGTTATATGAAGATGCGTTGGGAATCTTACAATGTACAGGTTGAGTCGATAAGATTGTTCACCTGAAATATCTCCAGATTCCTTAACTTGGTTAATCGACAATCTGCATTCATATTCCTGAATAATATTAAAGGGCTTGAGAAAGTTTCGCTCCCCTTTTCCGTGATGTTTCTCATTACAGAGATGTCGACAAGAAAATTCAATTTTCGAATGACTTCATCCGCGACCACAATAGCGACAAATTAGGAGAGCACCGGGTCAAGAAAACTCCTCTCTTTTTTACATTAATCCTTTTCCTATTTTTGCGTCAAGACATGACCATTCCTTCCTCTTTTAATCAATAGAAGTTTTGTCTGTTAGTGGTTAAACGCCTTACTGACTGAGATACGTTTTCGTTCAGTGTATGCTTTTTTCCCGTACAAGCATGAGCAAATATTAATGTGTCCTTCAAACATCTGAAGAGAAGCAAACACGTTCCACGATCAATGGTTAAAATTACCAAAATTTAAACTTTTGATAAAGCGAGACGACCATGTTTCAGCGACGTACATTATATGTTATTATGCATGATTGTTATTGTGCGGTTCAATGGCGTACTACAAAGAAATAGCATCTCCCAGCCTAACGAAATTCGAGGCAGGCTATTGGTGTCGGAATTAATTTTTGGTTGAGAGTTGTTAACCCTGCAGCAGAGGTAGAGGTAAGCAAATTATAAAAGCCAGGTAAACAGTTGGTAGGGAATCTTGCACCTGGGCGGCAGCCCTAAATACAGATCATTGATTGATTGATTGATTGATTGATTGATTGATTGATTGATTGATTGATTGATTGATTGATTGATTGATTGATTGATTGATTGATTGATTGATTGATTGATTGATTGATTTGATTGATTGTGCTGACACTTACTTTAGCGGCGCCGTTTCTATTCGACTCCCTTGTCTATTTATCATAATGCAACACGCGACAGTAAATAATAATAGGCCTCGTAAATCCTGTTTGCTTGATCTATATGTTAATAGATTATTAAGTATACAGTGTTCTGACGATATCATTTGCATGTTACATGCGACTGTCGGTGTACAAACATGGTCCATAAACCAAGCTGCAACGTGTTGGGCAGGAGATAGTTCCCCATATGTTCCCCTAGTGAGGAGGAAGCCATTTTAACATCCTCTCACATGTTCTCATGAGTCATTGGTCATCAGGAGTCTCGAGATGAAGCGAGTATTTCTATCACGTGGTAATGAAGCTTAAAACACTCTGACGGAACCATAACGGTCAACAAAGGCGCCTTAGAATATCGGCAATTTGTGAGAAACGCTCAACTCCGAGGAATAAATTTAATTTTTTGTCAATCCAGGGAGATTCCGAAATAGAATACAACAGTAGATCACCTACACAAACAAGGTATAAACTAAGCTTATCTCAAAACCATCCAACTTCTTCATCCGTATGAAACCTCACGTGAAATGTCCAAGCAATGGACTACAAGGGACCTTCACAAAGAACGATCATATTCTGCGCTTAAAACCAATAAAACACTCTCTTCGGCGTATCCAACACATGTATCAGGTCGATGGAGCCACGCAGGTTCATTTAGGTTCTGGACTGAAGATTAACCCCGCTTGTCTTTTTTGATGCAATGTGATAATCGAGCTGAAAATCTCATCCCATGATCGATTCAAATCTCACCGTTCTGCTAAATCACTGAGTTCACTGCGCTTCAAACCGATATCCGTACAAAGCAATGGTTCACCGTCATATCTCTTACAATCACTTGCTCGCATGAGACTTTGACATGGATCTTATGCCAAACCATCTTCATCGTATTGAGGTGCTGAACTCCCACACGTGCATTGTAGATTTGAACCTTATTGCACTTTTTAGTACAACGCTCAGTGCATCACGAATAGCGATATTGATGTTCAAAAAACTGATAGAAATCGGAACTCCACTTCCCCACATTACGAAATATTATTTCTAGAATTCATCATTTTCACTTATTTTATTTAAGGAAAATTTGTATTGCGTCGATTTTTTTATATGAAAGTGTGCAAAAGAATTAACTCTGAATATTAGAACAACAGGTGAAAAAGTTTTAAAAATAATGCTACATGTACTATTCTCTGTTTACTCTCCTTTTTTTTAAGGTATATTACATCTATGCAATATGTTAATGTCTGGAGACAGTGAGTTTTTTATATGTAGTTGGCAATCTCAGAAACTAATGGGCCGATTATGAAATTTCTTTACCATTTGTAATGTAATAACTTTACGAGAAACACAGGAATCATTCCGGAATATCAGTGTGTATTCCATGTAATGCAAGAGCCATAAAATTTGATTAAATCTTGCAACATGTAGACTTCTTCATATACAATTCTGTATACAATATATAGCGAATCAGCTAGTATGTATATAAATAGTGTTAAATAAATGCCAAATATATCCTGGCTGTACGGGTAATAGAGCCAATAGCAAACTTGAAATAGAGGATCTTTTCTTAAGGTGAAGGATTTAACCCATACTAGAAAGTAGTTTCTAGAAAGGGCCCTGGTATGTCTGGACAAATGCTCAATTTCTTCCCGGCTATATAGCCTGCAGATATTAGAGTAATACGTGGCCAGCGTAACAACTTCATCAACCATATAATTTACATAACTTATCATGCCCTAATATCAGACAGTACCTCAGTTGGCTTAGCCGAGCTGAGTGAACCTTGTTTCCGGAATTAAATTCTCTATACTGATCGGAAAAAGAACCTAAAGTCTCTGGCTAAGAGACAGATACGGAACACCTACACTACTGGACAGGCACCAGGCGTTCTTATGTTCCTATGTGCCAGTAAATCTGCCATCACGAGGATGGCGTATTTGAGCATTTTCAAATATCATCGAACTAAGCCGTACTACCACTTGAACCATTGGTCCGAATGTTCAGTAAATTAATTCGAATCTTTTTTCTACTTCAGTCATGATTGATTATGTCCCGCTCGGTGGTCATGATCGTCAAGGCGTCAAATTTATATGGTCTGATACCGTGGTTAGTTGTTTCCAGTCCCGCTAGTGAAAAATATAGAATATCATTCTGATAATCCTGCAACTCGTTTGCTACTCTATACAGTATAACATAATCCACAAATAGTCTCATCTGGGATTCCAGCTCTTTACTCGTAAAAATTAAGGGTCCGGCTCCATGGCTAAATGGTTAGCGTGCTGGCCTTTGATCACAGGGGTCCCGGGTTCGATTCCCGACAGGGTCGGGAAATTTAACCATCATTGGCTAATTTGTCTGGCACGGGGGCTGGGTGTATGTCTCGTCTTCATCATAATTTCATCCTCATCATGACGCGCAGGTCGCCCGAGGGAGTCAAACCGAAAACCTCCACCTGGCGAGCCGAACATGTCCTCGGACACTTCCGGCACTAAAACCCACACGCCATTTCATTTTTCACCAATTAAGGTCCAATTATACTGCCCAGCGGGGCCCCCTCTTAATCATTACAGGACCAGATAACAGTTCACCTACTCCGATTCTCTGAGTTCTATTTCCTAGAAATATAGCCACCCATTCAAGCACTCTTTTGTCTAGTCCAGAATAGGTCAACGAATGAACAGTGAAACTCTATATTGTCTCCTGCCGTAATAATTTAGAGAAACTTCACTTTGATATGAGACATACACCCAATGAACCGGTAAGAACAACACCATCCTGCACTTCATAAGTGTTCCATCAGATACTTTTCGAATTCGGAGAAAGTTTTACATAGAAGGCTAAACTTTATCGGAACTGCAAGGAACGGTACAGTTGAAGTAGACCACCATGGTGATACTCAAACAGTTCATTTACATAACTTGTTTGTACAGAGAACTCATACCCTCGTTCGGTCTTAAGGCTTGGCACTTTTGAAGGCCAAGGACCACTACTTGCGGCAGACAGTCCCTTGCGATGAAGGGAGAGCAATTCGCATTATTATTATTATTATTATTTTTTTTTTGATTCGTTGTGCCCAGCTGTGGAGCGCGTTTGAACTTATTTTGCACAATGTTTCTTCTTCTTTTCTTCCCAATATCTCTTCATTTTTTCACTGTGTTCCTTTCTGCGTGTTTCTGTCCAGCCTGTATTTTTTCTTGTTGGTTTCTCTGCAAATTTATGTTTGTTTACTAAGCTTCTAAATTTCATTCTATCTTGAATGGTTTCGTCCTCAATACCCATTTCTTGTAGATCTTCATGAATTTCTGCTAACCAATTGTTGCGGATTTTCAGGGTTAGAGCTAGATTTAGAATTTTCTTTGTCAGCCTGTTGTTATCCATTCTGTGTAGGTGTCCGTAGAATTTTAGTCGTCTCTTTCTGATGGCATCTGTGATTTTTTCTGTGAATTGAAAAATTTCATGTGGTTTCTTTTTCATCCAAATTCCATTTTCGAACTTTGGTCCTAGGATTTTTCTGAGAATTTTCCTCTCTTGTTTCTCAATGCTTTTCATTTGTGACCTGCCGCCAATGATCAGTGTTTCAGATGCATAAAGTGCCTCTGGTTTGATGACTGTATTGTAGTGTCGTAATTTTGCATTTTTTGATATACATCTTTTGTTGTATCTGTTCCATGTGATTTTGTAAGCCCTTTGCAGTTTAGCAGTTCTTTCTTTGTTAGCTTCCTGATTTAACCCTGCTGGCTGAATAATTTCACCTAGATACTTGAATTTGTCTACTTGGGAAATTATTCCACAATTGGTGATTAATGGTTGATTGTCGAATCTTGATTTAGTTCCTTCCATAAACTGCGTCTTTTCAAATGAAATTTGAAGTCCGGTTTTTGCGGCTATTTCATTCAATTTTTCTATGGATTGGATTGCTTCTTGTCTGTTGTTCGAAAGGATCGCAAGGTCATCTGCGAAAGCTAAGCAGTCAAGGTGAATTTTGTCTTTAAGAAGTCTGCCAATGTTTATACCTTTAGTTTCTTTTCTCCATTCACGAATCACTTTTTCCAAAACTAAATTGAATAGTAGTGGGGATAATCCATCTCCTTGTCGGACGCCAGTTCTGATTTCGAACGGTCCAGAAATTTCTCCCAAGAACTTAACTTTTGATGTTGTGTTGGTCAGAGTTTGTTTAATCAATTCCCTCGTTTTCCTGTCGACTTGAAATTCCTCTAGTATGTTGAACAGGGTCTGCCGATCTATGGAATCATACGCTTTTTTGAAGTCAACAAAGGTGATTACTCTTTGTTTGGTTTTGCGAATCTGTAGTATGGTTTTTAGGTTTAGGATTTGTTCTGCGCAGGATCTCCCTTTTCGGAATCCAGCCTGATAATCTCCGATCAGGTGGTCTGTTTGTTTCTCTAATCTATTAAGTAGAGCTTTAGAGAAGATTTTATATACGAGTGAGAGGAGAGAAATTCCTCTGTAGTTATTAATATCTGATTTGTCTCCTTTCTTGTGAAGTGGGTGAATCAATGCACATTTCCAATCCTCCGGAATTTCTTCAGAAAACCAAATGTCCTGTAAGATTTTTTGAATACTCTGGGCCAGTTTGTCACCACCAATTTTCAACATTTCAGCGATTATTCCATCTTCTCCTGGTGCTTTGTTGTCTTTTAAATCTCTGATTATTTGTTTGACTTCTTGTAATGTGGGAGGTTCTGAATTTGGATTAGGTGTTGGTTTTTCATAGGTGAATTGTTCCTTTGGAGATTCACAGTTTAAAAGGTCCCTGAAATGGTTTGCTAGGAGTTCACAATTTCCCTTATTACTTGTTTCCAAAGTCCCATCTGTACGTTTGAAACAGAGACTAGGTGCCTGGTAATTGGATAATTCTTCTCTGAATGTTCTGTAGAAGTTCCGTGTATTGTTTTTCTTGAAATCTTCTTCTATTTCTACCAGTCTGTTTTGATCATATTTTCGTTTTTCAGATCTGATGATTTTTGAGGTTTGTTTCTGTGTTTTGAAGAATTCATCACGATTTTGATCAGTTTTATGGGAACTCCAGTTTAGCCAGGACCTAATTCTGACTTCTATGGCCTTGTCACAGGTGTCATTCCACCACCTGTGTTTGCGTTTCCTTGGGGGATTGCTGATGTTTTGTGAAGCTTTCAAGAGTGTGTCCTTGAGTTCTAGCCAGTTTGAAGGAGCATCGTTGGAGATATTCGCAAGGAAATTGTCTGAGTTCTGTCTGAGAAATTCAGGGTCGATTCTTGGGTTTCTGATTGTTTTGGTTTTCTTCCTGTTGGGTTGAAACTTTACTTTAACAAGAGATAGGTGGTGGTCGGAGTCAATAATTCCCTTTTTGACTTTAACGTTCATAATTTCTTTTTGGTTTTTCTTGGAAATAGCCACATGGTCTAGTTGAAATTCTCCTAAATGCATGTTCGGGGATCTCCATGTCATTTTCTTTTGTGGAAGTGCCAGGAAATGGGTTGACATCAATTTTAGATCGAAATTCTCGCAGAAGCCAATTAAACGTTCTCCATTTTTATTGGTTCTTTTGTGAGCAGGTTAAAGTCCTACAGTGGTCCTAAATTTCTTCTCTTTGCCAATTTGTGCATTGAAGTCCCCCAGCAAAATTTTGACATGATGTTTTGGAACTTTGGCTGTAGTTTCTTCTAGTAATTCCCAGAGGTCATCTACCTTCTGTGGGTCTTTTTGATTGTAATTGTTTGTAGGTGCATGTGCATTGATTAGTGTATAAGCTTTGTTTCCTGATTTGATTGTCATTAGCGAAGTTCTTTCAGAAGGTGATGTAAAGTATAATACCGAATTTGTGATATTTTTTCTCACTGCAAAACCAGTGCCAAATTGTAATATTTTGTTAGGGAGGAGGGTAGCTGGTTTACCTTTATAAATTCTATAGTTTCCTGATTCAAAATGGTTTTCGTCACTGTACCTAGTTTCTTGGAGTGCCAGAATTTGGATGTTGAGTTGGTCTAATGTGTCTGTTAAGTGCTTCAACTTTCCAATTTTGCGAAGCGTGTTGATGTTTAAAGTGCCAATAAAATGTTTTTCCTTTGGGCGAAGAGATTTGGGAAGCTCCGATACATTCCCGCATGATGTTCTCGGTCCCCCAGAATCCGATGACCGAGAAAACCTAGTATGAATACTAGGGCCTGGGGTAGTAGTATCATTAACTGACGTTGCCATCATGCTAGTAAGTTGAAGATAATGGGGAGATTGATCTTTGTCAATCTCATAGTTACAACTAAGGTATTGAGCCTCAGAGGTTGCCTCAAGATGTTTTCTGGCTGTGCCTGTTTTTGGTCCGCGAGAGGTATTTTATTTCCCTCAAGCCCTCCGGACAAGTCCGGCGAGCCCCCCGATCCGCCACCTGGGACGCGCCCGATAGGGGAACAGGCAAAACCCCCACGGGATTATTATTATTATTATTATTATTATTATTATTATTATTATTACTGCATAAATGATAATATATTTCCATGCAATCGTATGCATTGAATAATACGAAGTGCTCAGAAAGTCACTGTGTACTAAGACCATGGATACAAGAAAAGATTAGATTGATTTGTAAATTCGACCGAAACTAAGATTTCTCTAGAATCTTACCACATGATACAATATCTAGATAGAATTGATTGTTCATTGTTGTTCGACTTTTCCTTGATTATTTTCTTTCATTGTAGTGTAACATTTAACTGTTTTAGCTCAATATTCAGTCCCTAGACACCTTAGAAAGGCGATACTGGTGTAGTGATTAGTTGTTTAATTTGTATTTGTCGTTATGGAATGAGTAAAAGAAAAAAGTGCAGGAAAAGCTGGAACTTTGGAGAAAGCTCCTTGAAGAAGGAGGACTTATGATTGCTTTTGCTAGTGGCTTTACGTCGCACCGATACAGATAGGTTTTATGGCGACGATGGGATGGGAAAGGCCTGGGAATTGGAAGGAAGTGATGATGATGATGATGCTTGTTGTTTAAAGGGGCCTAACATCGAAGGTCATCGGCCCCTAATGGAATGTGATAAATGACATGACATGAGAGATGATGTTAAAATTTTAAAAAACATATCCACTGACTAGAGTTTAAAAATGATGGAGAAAAATGAGGGTGAGATTAAAACAATCAGTGGATCTAATACGCAATGCCTTATTTTCTAATAAAACAAGAGAAATTACAGGAAAACAAAAGAATAAGGCATTGCCTGGTAGTACATAATTTACGAGAGACGTTAAAATAACACATTAAAATAAGCAAAACAAACTAAAATTAAGTCAATAGGATAAAAGCGAAAGTGACACAAAACACACTAGGACAAAGGACAGCATTACACACGAGAAAACAGTCCACTATCCCTCATAAAGCGGATGACGAGGTCTGCTGACTGCTCGTCATCACGCAAGATAAGGGAGATAGTACTCGGAAGGTTAAGACTACGGCGCAGATCGACCAGGTCCACACACTCCGTAAGGATGTGCACCACGGTAAGGTGGTCGCCGCAGGTACACACCGGAGGGGGTTCTCCTTTCAAAAGATGCAAGTGAGTCAAGATACCGTGGCCGATCCGAAGACGACATAATACCAAGGCTTCCCTCCGCGAAGCCCGAAGGGAAGTCCTCCATACCTTCGTTGTTCCTTTTATCGCTCTCAGCTTATTGGGAAGTGGAATGGCCTGCCACTCCATCTCCCAATGGGACATAACAAGATGTCTCAGCTGGGAGCGAATATCACTTACTGGAACCTGGAAAGGCAACGTGGGCAGTGTAACTGCCTCCTTGGCAGCCTGATCTACTAACTCGTTTCCCTCTATGCCCATGTGGCTTGGGAGCCACAGAAATGTGATTCTGGTGCCAGCATCCCAACACCCGGCCAGCAGGTCCTGGATTAGCTGCACCAGAGGGTGCCGAGGGAAACAGGTATCTATAGACTGGAGCGAACTCAAGGAGTCGGTACACAGAAGAAAGTGTCGGCGCTCATTGTACAGTGCGTACCGCAGAGCCTCATAGATAGCATAGAGCTCTGCTGTGTACACACTACAGGTTGCCGGAAGAGCAAAAAGGAACCTATCATTGTTAACAACGAACGCACAGCCCACCTTCGTATCTGACCTTGAACCATCCGTGTAGACGACGACTGAACCTGGATAGCGGCCAACAACGGACAGGAAGAGCCTCCGATAAATCGAAGGGTCCGTGTTTTCCTTTGGACCAGTGTGCAGATCCAGGATTACTTCAGGTCGTCGTACGACCCACGGAGGTACCCCACTTGGTTGTCTGACAAGGCAAGGAACCGAAGGTACGTCAAACAATTCGGAAATGTTATCCAAGCGTATCCCAACCGGCCGCGTCGCTCGAGGACGAGCAGCGTACAGCAAACGGTTGCCATTGTTGAACACGCAAGGATAGCTGGGATGAAGTGGCATCTGTCGCAAATTTGCAGCATATGTAAGTAGAAGTTGCTGGCGCCTCAGGTGTAAAGGCGGCACACCAGACTCAGCGAGCAGGCTAGCGATGGGGCTTGTACGAAAAGCTCCCGTCGCCAACCTAACCCCGCTGTGGTGGATACTGTTCAGCTTCGCAAGAACGCTTGGTCTTGCGGAGCCATATGCTGCACTGCCGTAGTCTAACCGGAATAAAATGTGTGCCCGATAGAATCGCAGGAGCACCGCGCGGTCAGCCCCCCAAGAAGTGCTGCTAAGAAACTTAAGGATATTAAGCTTCCTAGTGCATTGCACTTTTAACTGCCGCACGTGTGGCTCCCACGATAATTTACTGTCAAAAAGGAGCCCAAGAAATCGGTAGGTGTCAACAACTGGAAGAACGACATTACCTAGATAAAGCTCAGGATGAGGGTGAAGTGTACGTTGACGACAAAAGTGGACAACGGAGGTCTTTGCGGCAGAAAACCGAAAGCCATGTTCTAAGGTCCACTTCTCCACCCTCCTAATAGCTTGCTGTAACTGTCGCTCTGCGACTGCCATACTGCACGAGCTATAGTGCAGAGCAAAATCATCCACATATAGGGACGGTATGACGGCTGGACCAGCAGCCGCGACAATACCGTTTATGGCAATCGCGAACAGAGTGACACTAAGAACCGATCCCTGTGGTACTCCATTTTCTTGAACGTGGTATTGCGAATATGTCCTCCCTACTCGGACACGGAATAGACGGAGGGACAAAAAATTCGCAATAAATACCGGCAAGTTACCTCGGAATCTCCATTGATGCAGGACTGAAAGGATGCCATATCGCCAGGTGGTGTCGTAGGCCTTCTCCAAGTCAAAGAAGACAGCTACCAAGTGCTGTTTGCGGAGAAACGCATCCTGGATAGAGCTCTCCAGGCGTACCAAGTGGTCTGTGGTGGATCGAGCGGCTCGAAATCCACATTGGTACTCGGACAAGAGTCCTTGTTTCTCCAGACACCACACGAGTCTGCGATTTACCATCCTCTCAAAGAGCTTACACAGGCAATTTGTAAGACAAATCGGTCTGTAACTTCCTGCATACTTAGGATCTTTGTCAGGCTTGAGGACAGGGATGACTATGCCCTCTCGCCACTGAGACGGAAAATCACCCTCTGTCCAGATTCGGTTGAACACACGAAGGAGATATAGTAAACTATCATCACTAAGGTGTTTCAACATCTGGTTATGGATGTTGTCCGGTCCAGGAGACGTGTCCTTGCAAAGCGCTAATGCGCTGCGGAGTTCCCACTCCGTAAAGGGCACGTTGTAGTCCTCTGAAGCTTGTGTGGCAAAACTAAGGTGATGACGTTCAGCCTCCCGCTTCAGAGGGAGGAAATCAGGATTGTAATTCCCGGAGCCAGAGACATCCGCGAAATGACTAGCGAGATGATTAGCAATCGCGAGGGGATCAGTGGCGACACTGCCTGCAATGGAAATTCCCGGTACAGCAGATGATCCTTGAATACCCGAAAGTCGTCGAAGTTTCGTCCACACTTGAGATGATGGAGTATGCGACGTCATGGACGACACATATCTCTCCCATGAAGCCTTCTTACTTTGTCGAATAAGAACTCGCGCCTTAGCGCGGTGTTTCTTAAATGTTACCAAGTTGGCCACAGTAGGCTGTCGACGGTAACGTTTATGAGCGCGACGGCGTTCTTTGATGGCTGCTGCTATTTCATCGTTCCACCAAGGAACGAGTTTTCGGCGAGGAGCCCCCGAGAAAAACGGAATGGACTCCTCAGCAGCAGCAAGAATAACTTGGGTGACGTAAGTTATTTCCTCGCCGACGGTCCGCCTGACATCATCGTGAAAGACAGCTAGTGATGTGTACTTTGGCCAATCAGCATGTTTAAGAATCCATCGAGGGGGAGCCTCGACGGGTTTATGTTTCAACAAAGTAAGAATAATGGGAAAATGGTCACTGTCACAGAGATCATCGTGTGCATTCCACCGAAACAGTGGAACCAACGTTCGGCTGCATAGACTTACGTCTATGCGAGAGTATGTGCCGTAACGTACACTAAAGTGAGTTGGTTCCCCTGTGTTCAAAATACATAAATCCAGATCTGTTATAAGTGTTTCCAACTCTCTTCCTCGGGGAACAAGGCGTCTCAGAGCCCCATATGGGGTGATGGGCGTTAAAATCGCCCAATAAGAGGAAGGGTGGTGGAAGCTGATCTATAAGATCAGCGACATCATTGATGTTCAGATGCTGGCCGGGTGGAAGATAAACATTACACACTGTTGCTATGACAGGCAGCGAGACGCGAACAGCTACAGCCTCTAGAGGGGTTCGTAATGGAACCTCTTCGCTGTAGCTATCAGAACGTACAAAAATGCCAACGCCTCCGGAAGCCCGGTGAGCATAGTATCGTTCTGTCGAGTATAGTTTGAAATTCCTCAAGACCGTATGATGACCAGGTCTGAAATTGGTCTCCTGAATACAGACTATACTCGCTGCGTACTCACTAATAAGCTGACGTAACTCAGCAAGATGCCTGTCATAACCATTACAATTCCACTGTAACAGTGTCATAGTGTGGACTGTAAAAGGAGTGTTAGGTTATGAGCGAAAAATGCTCGTTAGCCTAAACACTATCTAATTCTACATCCGTAGATGTAGAGGACAGCGCGACATCCATCCCGTCATCAAAAGATGGCAGGGGTGCCGCCCAGAACTTCGACAAATTTCGGGCGCGAGGGGGTCCCCTACGAGGAGAGCGCGCAGGTTTAGGAGCAGGAGTGCCTCCTGGCGCAGACTCATACCCTCCAGATGGGGGGCATGACTTCTCCTTCGCAGGGGAAGGCCGAGAGCGCTCAGAACGGGCGCTCTTCTTCCCCTTCTTTTTTTCAGGTTTAGACGGGCTGGGAGATGGTTTCCCAGCCCTGGTCAACGAAGCCGCCTCCGCCGGCTGGGGCACGACTTTCGTCGACCTCCTAGGGGGGGGGAGACTTAGTCTTCCCCCCTTGCTGTGCCGGCTGGGAGTTCCCAGCCGGCACAGACTTCTGGTTGGTCGAAGGTGGGGTGGTCCCCCCCTTCGAGCTTTGACTATTCGCGACGTTGCTGGGAGCAGCAACAGTCGCCTTGGGCGCAGCGGTCTGGACAGGTGTCTTGGTCGTAAATGACGAACCTGGAAGACTCTGAGCTATCAAGCTATAGTCGAGTGTACGGGCAGGTGTATTCATAGAATGAAACTTACGGCGCGCTTCCTGGTAGGAAAGACCATCCAGGGTCTTGATCTCCTGGATCTTCTTCTCACTCAGGTATGTCGGACAATTCCGATCCCGAGGAGAATGAAAACCGGAGCAGTTAGTGCACTTGTATGGAGTTGTGCACTCCTCCGCGCCGTGAGCTACTCGTCCACATGTACCACATACAGCCTGATTCGAACAGCGAGATACCATATGTCCGAATCGCTGGCATTGATAGCATCGCATAGGAGGCGGGATGTACGGCCTCACATCGCAACGATGAGTGGTTACCTTGACTTTCTCTGGTAACACTGACAACTTGAAAGAGACAATAAAGGCACCAGTGGCAACGTCTTCACCGTTGACCTTGCGCGTAATGCGCCGGACGTGTGTCACGCCACGGTTCTTCATGTCTTCCATCAACTCGTCGTCAGTGTTCAAAATAAGGTCGCGGTGAAAGATGACTCCGCGAACCAGGTTCAAGGACTTATGCTCCTCCACTTTGACGGGGATTTCGCCAAAGTGCTCGCACTTAAGCAACTGATCAGCTTGCAGTGCTGTACGAGTCTTGAGAAGCAAACTACCGTTGCGCATTTTCTTAAGTTCCTCCAGTTCGCCATAGACGCCTTCGATGTGCCGACTAAAAAGGACCGACTTCACCAGCTTAAAATCGTTCCCATCGGTTCTGGTAGCGACCAGAAACCTAGGGAAGCTGGATCCCATTCCTTCACGCTGCGCATGTTCCCAGGGAGTTGAACCTCTCAGGGAAGCAAAAGTTAAAGACTTAGGTGGGCGACCACCTTGAGAGAGCAGACTTCGTTTGGAAGCCATGCCCGATAGCATCCTCCCCGAATGCCACCCACTCCGATCAGGGGTCTCTGTAGCCGAACCAAGCAGCCAAGGCAATACCCACCTGGTCATAGCAGGTACTGCCCGGGGTCCGATGTTGGACGATGCCTAATACGGCATGACTGAGGCAATGAGCACTAAGACTCCCTTCCTCCAGTCACCCGCAATAGCATGTACCCCATAGCGTTTACAGAGCACTAAATATAGAGAAAAAAATAAAAATAATTAATAATAATATGTCCTTCTGGCATTCGGCTGTGCGGGGACCTGCGTTGTCAGGCGGATACCACTGCCCGGGTACATGATACTCCCACCCGCCGCGTCCTGGGTGGTTGCTGGCACGGGCTTTCGAGCGTAGTCGCACACATAGGAGCTCCATCGCCGGGCAGCACGCACATCAAATTTTGAATGGTCTACATCTGACCCTCGGAAAAATAATAAAAAATAAAGAGGGGACCATGGCCACATGACCCTTTAAGTCGCCTTTTACGACAGGCAGGGATTACCTATGGATGTATTCAGCCTCTCCCATCCACAGGAGGTCCATCACATTATACCAAACCGCAATCCATGTCCGTGCCAAGGTCGCCCCTTTTTGTCGCCTCTTACGACAGGCAGGGGATACCGCGGGTGTATTCTGCATGTGTGTCCCCCACCCGCAGGGGGTAGTGTGTTTGGTCCGCGAGAGGTATTTTATTTCCCTCAAGTCCGCCGGCAAGCCGGTTAGGACCCCCCTATCCGCCACCTGGGACGCGCCACGTGGGAGTATCACCTCTCCCCCTGCTACGCCATCGTAGTAGGTTCGTGGTGGAAGGAAGTGGCCGTGGCCTTAATTAAGGTACAGTCCCAGCATTTGCCTGGTCTGAAAATAGAAAAAAAAGAAAAAAAAACATCTTCAGAGCTGCCGACAGTGGGATTCGAACCCACTATCTCCCGGATGCAAGCTCACAGTCGTGCGCGCCTAACCGCACGGCCAACTCGCCCGGTGAGGACTTAAGGTTAGCAGAGGGAACACTGAATACATGTGGATTGGAGATGATAGAGATGGAAGTGTATGGATACTAGGGGACAGTTGAAATCTCTATTTCGTGATAATCTGTCTTGGGTTGTACCTCATGGAGAATGGGGGGATTGGACAGAGAAATAAAGCACAGGATTAAGGATGGGCGGGGAAATTGGAAGAATGGCCAGTGTGCTAGGTAACCGGAATATTGGAAAAAAGGAAAAAAGGAATTCTAAATTTGGTGGAAATAAGGATGTTTTAGTGCATAATGGGAAAAAGGCGCACACATAAGATTGAGAACGAAAGTATTCGAGAGATTTGTGGTGTTGTGGAAGTTTCAAGGAAGGTCCAAGAGGAATAAAAAGTTATGGTTTGGACACAGTATGAGACGAGAGGAGAACTACTGTATGCGGGAAGGAGGGTGAGCATCCTGAAGGAAGATGTTGGAAGAAACGAGCTGGAGGTAGACCGAAAAAGAGGTAGGACTGTGTGGTGGATGAAATGAAGGAGGTAGGAACAGTGACCCCTAAATAAGAATAAAGAAATGGTGGTTAGGGAGAAAAGGAAGAAGAAGAAGAAGAAGTATAATAAGAAGAGAATGAAGTTGATTCTATTCATAAATAAATTTCCAAATCATTTAGTCGACATACTGAGAGTTACGGAGAGATAGATACACTCAGGAGTGTTCGGTGGTGAAGGAGGCAGAAGGTCACTTACTGTAAACTAAACGTAGAGAAGTTGCGTGAGCATTTCTAACTCTATGCTATGGAGCCCATAAATATCATAATACAGACTGGCCCAGGAAGGAGACATCGGCTTTGTAGCAGTACATAAAACGATTCGAAAAACATTAAAAGTACTTCCGTTCAGTGTAACTATTTAAAAATGCAGATCCTGATGAGTGCCACAATGTCCTCTTGAGGAATAAGCTGAAATTCTTCTTGAAGGTCTTCCTGCAGTTACTGCATAGTCTCTGGACTATGACTGGGCATTTTTCTTCCCAAGGTGGCGCATAGTTGTGCAAGTAGTTTGATGATATCCGGGCTGCGCGAGGTGCTGAATGACACATTTTACTATATGAGGGTGCGGATTATTCTGCATTAGCAGGAAATCCTTACGAATGGATGGAGGAAAGGGAATACCATTTTCTGTCAGGATTTGTTCAAGCTAGCGGTAGGCCTTAAATGACACAGCTTTCACAACGGGCAGGCAAGAAGATGCCTGTCCGAACCTCAACTGAAAGTCTCCTGCGTAGAGGATCTGGGGATCTGACACTAACCCGAGATTAATCCGTGAAGAGAGCTGTTCCCCATTGTTCATCAACCCAGTGCCTCACGAAGTTTGAGTGACTCTCTCGATGTGGATGGGACAGATGTAGGCCAGATCTTCTGGAGTAGAGTTCAGTATCATGGTATCATGTAATCACTTTCTCACGGTGCACTCACTGACATTTACACCTCTTACCTGTTCAAGCCGATTTTTGGTACTGTGCCGGTAATGTCGAATTTAAAGGCGCAAAACTGCAGAAGTTGACTTCCTTCTACCAGATTCTGGCCTGCGATAGTATGAACCCATTTCCCGACACAACTGCATGTTACGTGAAGTTGTTGATGGAGCACAATTTAACAACTCAGCCACAGAACGCAAGCTGCATCCATCCTCGACCAACGCTACTGCCCTGGGAGCATTTTCACTCTCGTAAGTGCTGTTTAGCACTAAGCAGAATGTCCGATAATTCCATCCCTCACACAAGGAGGTGACAATTACAGTATGGAAACAAAGATTTGCGTTCTTTTGATAGGCAGTAATTTTCAGGTGCATAACACTGTACAGTTGGGATAGTCTATTGTTGGCTATTATTGCCTATAGTTGGGTTCATACCATCTGGCAATCTTTGAGAACATTTCCTAATAATAGGTACAAAACATTTAATAGGAGATCATGAGAAATGTTGAAATTTATATATCTCATTTTCTCAAATGTACTTGAGATGCTGCGTTTCTTTATGCTTTTTTCTTATTTTTTAAGGTCGATATTTTTTTACCAATATTTTCTTTTTTCTCATTCTTTCCTTGTTTTTCGTTCCATTTTCTGCTTAAGGACGACACACACACACACAGTCCCCGAGCCAGCGGAAATGACCAATTAAGGTTAAAATCCCCGACCCGGCCGGGAATCGAACCCGGGGCTCCTTGAACCAAAGGCCAGCACGCTAACCATTCAGCCATGGAGCCGGACGTATGCTCGTCATAAGACCGTCACTCTTCGGAGTTTTAGACCTCTTCCTACAAACACAGCTATGAAGAAGGTCTTGTATAGTCACCTGTACCACTATTTTCAAACAAGAAGTTTTTTCTCCATTCTCTCGTGTATTAATAAACAGCTGCCGTCTTATTCCTATACACAGAGAGATTCTATAAATAGATACTCCCAGCATGAGGGAAATGAAACAAGAAATATATAGCAGTACACGAGAAGACAGACGTATCCGAAGTTAACCTGTCAGTCACGTTGGTATAAGAATCTATGACATGCAGTAGAATCCGACCCGTTTTCTCGCGTACTATTCCTAGCTCTGAGGCGTTGGCTGGGTGGTCTGAAATGAGATGCACCTTGCCTTAAGAAAATATTAAATATATATTTACCGAGAAAGTTGGCCGTGCGTTTACGGTCGTGCAGCTGCGGGCTTGCATTCAGGAGATAGTGGATTCGAAGCCCACTGTCGGCAGGCCTGAAGATGGTTTTCCGTGGTTTCCTATCTTCACACAAGGCAAAGGCTGTACGTTAATTAAGGCCACGGTCTCTTCCTTGCCACTCTTAAACCTTTCCTATCCCATTGTCGCCTTAAAACCTGTCTGTGTCGGTGGGACGTAAAACAAATAGTACAAGAAACTAAATAATTTAAAGTAATCATTCTTCCATTCATGGAAATGTTTCCTCCCCCAGTTTTTAAATGTTCTGTTCTTTTTTTTTGCTAGGGGCTTTACGTCGCACCGACACAGATAGCTCTTATGGCGACGATGGGATAGGAAAGGCCGAGGAGTTGGAAGGAAGCGGCTGTGGCCTTAATTAAGGTACAGCCCCAGCATTTGCCTGGTGTGAAAATGGGAAACCACGGAAAACCATTTTCAGGGCTGCCGATAGTGGGATTCGAACCTACTATCTCCCGGATGCAAGCTCACAGCCGCGCGCCTCTACGCGCACGGCCAACTCGCCCGGTATGTTCTGTTCTAGTGGCTTTTACGTCACACTAATAAATGGACGATTTTAGGCGACGGGCGGTGTTATTGGTGGTGGTGATTATTGTTTTAAGAGGAACTATAACTGGGCAACCATCCTCTAACAAGAGGGAATTAATTGAACGGACCTGACACTTCGATAAATGAATGTTTTGGCCAAAAAAATATAAGGGCCACGAAGGGCATGAAAATGACCTATTACTATCGGAGTCGGAGAAGAACAAGAATAGAACAAGGGAGGTGGAATAGGTGAAACTGAGAAGCCCGGTACAGGTAAGTGGAAGCAATGCCAGGACTCAGCTAAGGGCCCCGTGGTCATAACTCACGTTCACAATGTAAGAGCCTCTGGGGCCCCTTTTTGTCATCTCTTGCGACATGCAGGCAGGGTATACCGTGGGTGTTATTCTACCGCCCCGACCCATAGGGCGAGGTGACTCAAGGATGGAAAAGGATTAATATTGAGGAAAGTAGTGACCGTGGCCACTTAAGGTTCAGCCACAGTCTCGTGTATGAGAAGTCATGAAAAAAAAAAAAAAAACCTTTTCGGAATAGATGATTCAGAACCCCCATCTCCCGAGTGCAAGCTCGTAGCTACGTGACCCGATCCGCGCTGTCGGCTCACTCGGCTTTCTTAAATTAGCAATAACACTGGTGTTGGTTTTACGTCCAAATAACTACCTTTACAGTTTTCGGAAACGCCGAGTTGCCGGAATTTTGTCCCAAGATAGTTCTTTATTGGGCTACTAAATCTACCAAATCGAGGCCAACGTATTTAAGCGCTTTCAAATTCCTACGGACTGAGCCAAGTTGGCTCCTCAAGGCCAGCGCTTTACCGTCTGAGCTACAATAATGTAAACACGGATAGTCAGAGAGAAAATGAATCAGCAAAAATCAAACTTAAACAAGTTGAATTGTTTCTACATCTGATTGCACCACTGTGGTTCCGTACCCATCTACTCTGCATTCCCTGCTATTGTCTAGGTTAATCCTTTTCTGACAGATAGATATCGCACCTATCATAGTTTATCATGAAGTTCGTATTTCCTTCAATAATCCAGGACCACAGGACCATGTTCACGACTCTGGTAACTTCGTGGACTGTTGACTGCTTTAAAAGGACCCTACCTAGGATGATTTCTAATGCTCAATACGCCACACAAACCCACCCCACAAGCCATTGGAATTAGCCAATTAAAGTTGAAATCCCCATTCAGCCGGGAATCGAACCCGGGACATTCTGAACCGAAGACCAGTTCGCTGACCATTCAGCCAACGAGTCGGACAATGATTTGCGTGTCGACTTGCCAAAAATATTTATAATGCAATATTTAATTGAAATGCACCGTATATATTGCATCAGCTACTAAAGTGATCGTTTACGATACTCGTTTCGAAATTCCATGCGAGACGGACGTAAACATCTCACTCGTAACGTAAATGATTAATTCCCGTGGCTTGAGGTGTCTAAACTGATCCTTCCACCAGTTAGATTGCATGCTAAATGTTTCCGAAACCGTTCTCTTGTGATATGTCTTGACATAACAGGTTCAATTCAATTTGTATAGTAATGGCGAGCGACAAGTTGTAGCTATCTTTACGAGTTTCATTAAAAGAAGGTAAAAGGAGAGAAGGACAGGTTATTCCGCTACTTCTGTATAAAGCAGAAGTAATTTTCTCTAAAATATTACTAAAATAACGCAGAGGAGACTTAATGTTTCAGTTTATCCATACTTGTTGATGAAATTATTATTGGGCCTCACGACCAGAAACTGAAGATCTCAAGGATAGCGCGGTATCGCAGTTCTGAAGGAGCTACGGTAATGGTGAGTCATATTAGTGTTTACTCCGTACTAAAGCCGGCAGAGGAGCAGGAAATAAACACTCTAGTGCACGATCGCTCTGATCAATATCGGTCAGGCACTTGACCGCGTTGAAGGCCAGCCTTGCTTTGGCTAGTGCACGATGAGTCGCGCGGGAGGAAATAAGGTCAGCCCTTTTAAATAGACTACATCCTAAACTCTGCTATTCAGAGGCATGATTTTTATTTTTATATCTACTCTTGTATACTTTTGCCACAATATTCAAAGCAGCACCAAGAGCATATTTAAAATTGCCGTACTTAACGGCATAAACACGACTAGAAAGGAAGGCAAGTAGAGGAAAAAGGCCGGAAAGTCTTGTGATGATGATACAAGTGTGAAGACCTGTACCATATTCCTTATGTAAATCAAAACCATTTCCATTCAGGTCCTTGGAGCAGTGGGACGTAAAGTCTTCTACTATACGACTATACGTGACCTCGACAGTAGGCGGCTAGAGTGGTTAGTTTTTATTGGTGGCCAGAATTAACCTGGCACTCATTTGTGTTGCAGGTTGAGTCATGCGTCTCTGCAGATGTGGAAACCTTGTTTGAAAATGCTTCGTCTAACAGACACGGGATCGAGCCCACATTCTTCAGCATGCACTGAGCACGCCTTTACCGACTAGCAGGGGAGTTTTACAGTAAAATCCCGTTAACACAAAGTCCAAGGGACCAGAAAATCACAATTAAAAATTGAAAATATGATCATTGAGTACCCAAATCTGAAAAATGATATCACTTTACAGCACAGTATTTAGGATTACTGATGCCTAGTATATGACACTACATAATTAACTGTTCAGGTTCTCACAAATCATTTTTGGGAGAAAAATTCAATTATGTTTCACTGTTGCTCACGAGAACGAAAGTGCCTCGTCACTTTAAGACCAGCAGCCATATTCATAGCTTACATAAACTCAGCTATGACTTCGGATGTTGCAGTAAAACACTCTAAAATGTTCTAGGAGGTTAACGTTTCCTGGCAGTTAGGCAGAATTACATTGTTCTCTTAATCATTATCAGTGGCTCAAACAAGGAAAACGGTTGAGTACTCTTTCCTTACTTTCGTATTTTTGTTACTTATTTATTTACTGAATGATGAACATAACAGGCATTGTCCCAGTTTCAATATTCGCAATATACAAATAATTAAATAAAAACAAATTAAAATACAGAGTACAATACCTAAAGTGAAAAATCAATGAACTGCACAGTTTAGATATTAGTATTCCAAACAAGATAACGTTGGTAGTACAATACAAAACACGGCTTCAATAATGAATTATTTCCAAATTGGTACATAACACAAAATAACACATCTAGTTAAGGACTTCAACTATGAGAGTAGAATTATAAGAGAGTGTACGAAATAAATATGACATTGTATGCAAAAGAATTTTCTGAGAAGAAAAATAGAATTGGTAAATTTTATGTACGGTAATTTAAAAACTGTGAACTCGAATAGAAGATACATTTAACAGTATAATGTACCGATAGGAATGAAAAGAACAGATAGACGAATGAAATGAGACGAGACATGTAGACAATACGGAGGTAACCTTCAACAGGAAGTAGTTTATAAGAATGTGTCGCATTCCAGTTCAGAGTTCATTTGATTCATAAAAAATACATGCACATTATATATATTTAACTTATTATAAAATTTTAGAAATCTATTAACGGATAAGTTGTATGGAATTCTGTTTGGCACTTCTTAATGTAAAATAAATTCTTGAACCTGCACAGCCCTTTGAGGAACGTAAAATGGTATACTAGTGGTTTAACGTCGCTCTAACACATCAAAGGTTTTCGGCGTCAGACAGATGGGAAAAAGCTAGGATTGGGAAAGTAGGGCCACGGCCATAATTGAGGTACAGCCCTACCATTTGGGAAACCACCGAAAGTCAAATTCAAGGCTGCCGACGGCGGGATTCCAACCTACCATCTACCGGATGCGAGCTTACATTTCCTTACATTTAATGAGCACGCAATTGAAATGAGTGTGTAGGCTAAGAATACAAGCTGATTGTTGATTCGGTGCCACTCACGATTTTGGATCAAATTGCACCAACGAACGTTAGTGTTAACATCGAATTAAACAATGGTTTGAGAGAGGTTTACTTTCAACTACACCGAGCAAGTGGCCGCAAGGTTTGGGTCACATAGCTATCAGCCTGCGTTCGAGAGATAGTGGGTTCGAACCCACTGTCGGCAACCCTGAGGCTGGTATTCCGAGGTTTCTCGTTTTCGCACCAGGCGAATGCTACGGCTGTACCTTAATTAAGGCCATGGCTACTTCCTTCCAACTCCTAGTCCTTTCCTGTCCAATCGTCGCTGTAAGACTTACCTGTGTCGGTGCGACGTAAAGCATATTGTAAAAAAAATCAACTACACGCATTTCTGGATCCCTAGCACACAAACAACTTAAATACGCATAGAATGACGTCAGTGGCTGGCGTTAATAGGTATATAACGGTACACGGGGCTAAGAAAGAGTTCATACTTCTTGGTAACCGGCATTCATGTCAACCAAGTAGACTTTCCTTAATAAAATCCCCCCCCACTAGTAAAATTCCCTTCACGTTTACCTGGTGTTTGCTCTATTTTTATTTTTATTTTTCAGGTATAATTTGATTACAGCTAATGCTTCCATTTCCGGGTTATTTCTAAATTGTGTTCATTTATAAATTAGTTATAACGAACTGAAGAAGCTAACAGTTGTATAATGACTGAGTCGAAAGTGGAGAGATGGTTTCAGATATAACAAAAATAAAACAATTTAAAAAATAAAAAATAGAGAAAAGCTTCACAAAATACGACAGCTGTGTGAGGAGAAGGGCTAATTCTAGATGGTTGAAGACTAGTGTGAATGTTCAGCTCAGACGACAATGAGTTCCTGAAGTTTCTAACAATGGATCACTTTGTCAACAAAGACCATTTGGCACTCGGTAGAGATCACGCACCCAGAATGAAGCGATTACAAAAACTCGCACTCAACATGGCAACTGCTGGTACCTCAATTCGAACCTCATATTTTTACTTTCATCAACGCCGCCAATAGATAGTCGGAGTAGCGCACAAGGCAGGTGTTCCTCTCACAATGGGCACGCTGTCCTTCAACATTCCTCTTCCATTGAGGAATGACAGAGGATTTCCTGGCAATCGGAATGTGCTTGTTAGTCTAAGTTGTTGGTTCACAGAACTCTACATTTTCATTGTTCCAGAAAATGACTGTATAATATTCAGCGTGCGAACACCTGCTAGCTTACGTCGTGCATAACACAGTATGCCCTAAGGTTGGTTGGATCCTCAACAGTTCCACCATCAGCTGTCATAGATGGCCTAGGCATCACTGAAGATGCGTACTAGGGATATAATAATAATAATAATAATAATAATAATAATAATAATAATAATAATAATAATAATAATAATACCGGGCGAGTTGGCCGTGCGCGTAGAGGCGCGCGGCTGTGAGCTTGCATCCGGGAGATAGTAGGTTCGAATCCCACTATCGGCAGCCCTGAAGATGGTTTTCCGTGGTTTCCCATTTTCACACCAGGCAAATACTGGGGCTGTACCTTAATTAAGGCCACGGCCGCTTCCTACCAACTCCTAGGCCTTTCCTATCCCATCGTCGCCATAATACCTATCTGTGTCGGTGCGACGTAAAGCCCCTAGCAAAAAAAAATTAATAATAATAATAATAATAATAATAATGTTATTTATTTTACGTCCCACTAACTACTCTTTTACGGTTTTCGGAGACGACGAGGTGCCGGAATTTAGTCCCGCGAGTTCTTTTACGTGCCAGTAAATCTACC
The DNA here is from genome assembly GCF_040414725.1 of Anabrus simplex. Taxonomy (NCBI): domain Eukaryota; kingdom Metazoa; phylum Arthropoda; class Insecta; order Orthoptera; family Tettigoniidae; genus Anabrus; species Anabrus simplex. The sequence continues at coordinate 209,710,250 of NC_090268.1, read as the reverse complement.
GACACAAGGCTGACGTATTTGAGCACCTTCAAATACCACCGGACTGAGCCAGGATCGAACCTGCCAAGTTGGGTTCAGAAGGCCAGCGCCTTAACCGTCTGAGCCACTCAGCCCGACACTAGAGAAATGAGGAGTGGGGTAGTTTCCCGTTGCTTTCCTCACTGGGCCAGAAGTTTCTATTACATATCAGTCTGCCAAGCTCACTGAAATTCATGCACCAACCGACCCAATGAGGAACATTTTCACACCATTCATAGCAGGGACTGGCTGCAGAAGGATTGACACTACTAGCATCGCTCATACCTCAGTCACTATCATATTGTCAAAGCCAAGTATAAGACAGAGACAGATCAATGAAAGTAACAAAATTACTCTAGCCCGTACCAGAAGACATAGTGCACTGTAAACACTAGGTCCTGCCAGCAAAGGTAAGGATAACACAGAATGAACTACATTCTTAGGGTCTCAAAGTTTTTGGTTAGAGCTCTCATCGAGTGGTATTTGAGTAATAATTTTGATAATAACCTATATAAAGAAAATGACACCTTTGTCTACACACTCCAATATCTTGTCTCGAGTTGTTGTTTTCTCTTTAATGTCATTTTAGGTGGATTCAGTTTAATGTTTTATTTCTGTCCGTTTGTGTGAACATCGCGGGAAGATGACGTGACATAACTTTTTCTGAAAATTGGATTCTAAATTCAAGGATAGTCCGCCTCTGTGATGTAGTGGTTAGTGTGATTAGCTGCCACCCCCGGAGGCCCGAGTTCGATTCCCGGCTCTACCACGACATTTAAAATATGGTACGAGTGCTGGAACGGGGTCCAATCAGCCCCGGGAAGTCAAATGAGTAGAGGTGGGTTCGATTCCCACCTCAGCCATCCTGGAAGTGGTTTTCAGTGGTTTCCCACTTCTCCAGGCAAATGCCGGGATGGTACCTAAATTAAGGCCACGGCCGCTTCCTTTCCTCTTCCTTGTCTATCCCTTCCAATCTCCCCCCTCCCCGCACAAGGCCCTTGTTCAATATAGGAGATGAAGCCGCCTGGGCGAGGTACTGGTCATTCTCCTCAGTTGTATTCCCATACCAAATGTCTCACGTTCCGGGACACTGCCCTTGAGGTGGTAGAGGTGGGATCGCTCGCTGAGTCTGAGGGAAAAACCAACCCTGGAGGATAAACAGATTAAGAAGAAGAGGAAATTGAAGGATATCTAAAAATTAACACATTATCACCTCCTAATATTTAACGAGGGGTGTTCGTAATTCCTTATGTCCACTTTTTCAACTGATCATTTTTGTCTAGCCTGCTGTAACCTTCAGTACCTTTCAGAGGGACGCTGATAAAAGAGCGCATGTGGCTGTCCTTGCTACTGAGTCCTTCTCTATGAAAAAATGAACCAGCAATACAGAAGGTAGTAAGGCAAAGCAGCAGGTTGTCCCCTCTCCCTTTACATAGAACAGACGGTAAAGGAAATCAGAGAGGAATTTGGAAAGGGAATCCCAATCCACGGAAAGGAAATTAAATTTCAGAGATTTTCCGATGATACTGTTATTTTACCTACTGTAAGTCTGCAGAAGATTTGGAGAAATTGAGTAATGGTACGAATACAGCCTTGAAGAAGGAGTACACGACGACAATAAATAAATAAATAAATAAATCCGAAACAAAAGTAATGAAGCGAAGTCGTAAGTTGAAGTATGATGAAGGAAACGTGAAAGGGTGAGAATAGATTATTTTGAAATTAAGTGTTACAGAAAAATGATAAATATGAAATGGGCAGATGGAATCACGATTGGGCATATACTAGATCGAATTGATCAGATTAGAACGATTTGACGAAATTTAATTCGGATTTTGGGGCAAGAATTGGTGGTAACAACGGCGAGAATAGATCAAGCCATGAATATGACAATAAGATTCGAGTAGATGTAGGATGCAGTAGTTACGTAAACATGAAAAGTTTAGTACAAGGTATGGTTGGATGGAGAGCTGCATCAAACTCGACAGTGGACTGACGACCCAAAAAGAAGAAGAAGAAGAAGAAAAAGAAGAAGAAGGTGAGAAATTTCTCCTAGCCCTTTTGTTGCTATGAAAGGGCTAGTACCTGTTTGAATTCACTCTTTGGTTCTTGAAAAAATTGTTTTCTCTGCTCGAGTGGTTTAGTCGGACCCGAATGCATAGCTTACATAATTAACTGTTAAAACTCCGGATATGTTTAGCCTACAGTGCAGAAATTTCATACCCCGATCTGAACATCAAGGTCATTGTAACATGCAAGGTGACGACGGGGTCACGCATCTTACTGCACCCTTACGTCTTCAGTGTTCTTATTGGTCCTGCAGATTGTCAAACATGTTGACGAACACAGGTTGCTATGGAGACACAAGAAGACTGGATCTTTTCTCGTAATTCTGGAACATTCCTACATGAGTCATGTGACGTAGGCAACTGGGAACGAGAGATCGGGGGAAATTAAACAATGTCTAAAGTGTTGTCGTCGAAGGGCCGTAGTTCACTTTGTTGCATCCACTGTCGCTGCAGAAGCAAGGTTCTGGTGAACGCGGTTATTCCCTTATCAGTAGACGCCTTCTCTCCTCACTTCTGCCAACAGGCAATGTCATCCTTGGATTACGCAGCAACTTCCCCTCACCGATCATGCCACGCTCCAACCCCTTTTATCTACAACAGACTTACCATGTCACTGCTCTTTGAAGCGTTACTGAAAACTTAAAACACACTGACATCGTAAAATTTAATTTTGAATTTAAAGATAACTGATAATTTCTTCGCAAAGATTGTTTAAAATAGTTTTTTCCATTAACTGTTAGACTGATGTACCCTACTTCAATTACATCCTGTATATGTGTTCCCTTCACCTGAAATATTAAAGCTCCAGTAATACGTTTTTGTATCCATTACAAGAGGAGGGCAATAAATCTGCTGGTGTGTTGTTGTCGAAGTGGGAGACCGGACGCAGTTAAGTATCGTGGAGCTAAATATTTTCATTGCATTTCACCACGCCCTCCAAGGGGGGATTGCACAAATCCCATCACAGCCTTACATTCGCTCGTGCGTCACAGCAATAAAACACGAATCGTTAAAGGTTGTAGCCACATCAATGATGAGTGCCGTGTTTCGTTCGTTGTGAGGGCGGCACGAAATAGAAACCTTTAAATATCGTCAGAGGCTACAATCAAAGAAGTGGAACAGGAAGTGTTAATGTTGTCGGTCATGATTCTCATTTCATTTAAATTACGACCCGTAAGTTGCTCATGACAGCTCAGTCATGGGTTGCTAACTTGGGATTTGTTGACCTTGGTGCAAAGTAGCGGTAACACACGATTTCCTCTTTTGCTTCTGAGCAACACCGGATGAAAATTAACAGGAGTATGATGAAAAGTACAGGACTGGAGAGGAAGTAAATCAGAAAGGTCTCTGGAGAAAATCATAGCGGACAGACAAAAATCCATAAGACTCATTATACAGGCGACACCTCAGCTGAGATAAAGTGGTGAAAGAGCTAAGTCTAGTGTGAAAATGGGAAACCACGGAAAACACCATTTTCAGGGCTAATGACAGTGGAGATCGAACCCACCATCTCCCGAATACTAGCTGATAGCTACGTGACCGAAAATGCAAATCAATGGAAAATATAAGGAACATTCAAGGTAGGCCAAGATGATATCGAGCAAATCTAAGAAACACAATAACAAGGAATACGAAATGTGCTGGCAGGTACTGTAACGAATCGAATCACCATCGCCAAGGAGGTATTTAACAGATAGAAAAGGAAGAAGACGAGACTGGTGAAGTGCTTTATTTGAAGTTTAGCGCTAAGTGAAGCCGAGTATGGAGGAGACTGGCAGTCTTTGAGATGTGGTTGTGAAAAAAAAAAAAAAGATAGGATTATTTTTTCCCGTTTCTCAATTGTAGAATCTCCTGTTTTAGCCGGTGTCCCCGCAGCGTGGAGACATCCAGGTCGAACTACCATGCAGCACTGTCTCTGTGGCTTTACTTACTTGCTCTTTCCCCAGCGACTCCTTCTCATTACCACTGGGAGTAAAAATCTCAGCCAGGCGTTGAAACTTTGATACCAGCTAAATAATTGCATATGTCGTTTCACTCTTGCAATACTTTCTGTGTCCATATAGGCCTACATGGGTTTTATTAAAATATTATTAGACCAGTCTTAGCAGCTACTTCTAGCGGGAGTTCAATCTGTTTCTGTGTTGTTTGGAGGTCGTTAGCAAGGAGCAGGATACTGTAAGCGAAGATCAGGTGATACCAGAGTTTTTCACTAACCTGCACATTGTCTTTACATTGTAGTTTTTGAAAGTAAAACAAATAGATATAGGAAAAAAGTTTCTAAACAATGCAGCTTATACATTTCCACACCATTCATTGATATATCCGCGGGCTGTAATAGGATTTGCATGGGTTAATACAGGTCATGTGTTTATACCGGGCACGCAATACAAATATTTACTTATCTAATATTTTTTCCACCCCCCCTATATTGATTGTAGTGAAATGCATGAGATTCGTGCTGCTGCACACAGATCATCCCCTAGGGCTAGATGTGAGCTCGTACAAGGGTGGTAACAAATGGGCAATGGATGAGGGGCAAGTTTACGATAACAAAGGGGGCGTGTTACAACACACGCGTTCATTATCCGCCGTAATTCGCAAAGGACTGGCATCAGGTAGGGCTGCTGCTAACTTCTCTGCCGGACGTAAAGAAGCTGTGGACTTGCAAGCCTGCAGGTGGGGGAAGTCCTTTTTTGTTTCATTAAGCTTTGTTTATGAGAACAACGTAGTGAGTTTGTTCCATCAGAAGGGGTTCATCCCTTTCGGAACAGGAAATTAAAATATTTAGAGTGGATTTGCATACATCCATTTAGGATCCAAAGATGTGTTACAGTACAGGCTGATGAACGTATGAGAAATCACCGTCAATGTTTAATATGCTCCGTTTTGACGAGCAAACAAGGAACTGTGGGGGGAGAGGGAGGAATTCCCTAAGCATTTAAATATGTTTTACGTATGGTAAGAGTGGGTTCACAAAGGGGATATGGTAGGCTGAAGTTATCAAAATTAGGAAAAAAGTCACAGATGGTAGTCTGGAGTCATCAAAATGAACATTTATTTGTTTTCGTCAGAGATATTTTATATGTAACCTTTCTGAAGAAGAGAATACATACTCTAATTGTCGTATACGTGATGTATATAATTCATAATATATTTAAATGGAGTGTACACCTCTTTAAGTGGATAATGGCATTTACTATCGCAAGTTATAGCTGCAAAGAATCCAGGTGTAAGTAGCTATAGTGGGTAAATAGGATAAACGTTAGCGGTGTATATCTATTTCCTGTGTTCATTAGTGAGAATACTGCAGCAAGTGGGTTGGAACTCTGATTACAGTGACTCTCCCCTCTATGGAAGATGACTGGGGCGATGACAAGAAGTAAATTCAAATACACTACTATTTGTTAATTACAGTTTATCGAATTTAGAGGAGAACATGCATCGTGTTTCGTTGCCCCTAGAGTGTCAACTTCAAGCAACTGCTGTGAAGTTCTTTCTCACTGGCGCAGCCTAGACCCTGATATAACAGGAGTATTCATAAAGAGTCTGCCCGGACATTGCACTGCGAGTAAGTCTCATGCACATCCATCATCCACACTGTCTCTTGAAAGTTATAGGTGTAGCTAAGGATTGGCAGGGCGCTCTATTATCACAGTATAGGGCGAAATGATGACCGAAGCAAAAGCAACTACATCATCCTCTTGACTGGATCCGTCCATATTCTTGTTAAAGTTCAGAATAAGCTTTGATTGTTTGATCGACTATTTTTATCCACTTGCGAGTGAGGTGACATTTTAGGAGATATATTTATGGTGTCAGAAATTCTTGTCAAGTTAATCCTAAGATATATCGCACTGAAGCGTTGAGATATGATAGTAAGTTATAAATGGCGTTATATATAAGTGCGCCGGGCTGAGTAGCTCAGACGGTTAAGGTGCTGGTCTTCTAATCCCAACTTGGCAGGTTCGATCCTGGCTCAGTCCGGTGGTATTTGAAGGTGCTCAAATACGACAGCCTCGTGTCGGTAGATTTACCGGCACGTAAAAGAACTCCTGCGGGACTAAATTCCGGCACCTCGGCGTCTCCGAAGACCGTAAAAGTAGTTAGTGGGACGTAAAGCAAATAGCATTATTACTATTATATATAAGTGCGACAGTATCCAGTATTCGGGAGGTTGGGTGTTCGAACCCCACTGTCGGCAGCCCCTGAAGGTAGTTTTCCGTGGCTTGCCATTTTCACTCCAGGTAAATGCTGGGCCTGCACCTTAATTAAGACCACTTCCCTCCCATCGTCGCCGTAAGACCTATCTGTGTCAGTGCGTCGTAAAGCTGATTCTTAAAAAAATCAAGTGTTACTCAACGCATGTTAACCAACGTCTGTAGAAAAATGTGGCGTTTGCGTTACTTCGTTTGCACGTATTTTTCTGACAATTGAGTTCACGTAATTCGGGTTAGTCGCTCCAGAATTGCAAAAGTCCATAATCTCGGTCAGAAGGGACGTGATTCCCAACGACCCATGAAATGAACTAGTTTCTTCGATGGTTAACTTCTCCCTTTTTTGAAGTCTCGTCGCTTCCCACAGGGGCGATAAGCTCATGTTAGCTTGCGACCATTCAGGGCGCGCGTGACTTCGCTGGACACAGATCTAGCAGTTGGAAAAATGACACTGTCTCCTCACGTAGAGGAAAGAAAAAGTATGTAATTTAACCCTATAAACACAAAGGCATGGTACCAAGAACCACACAGCAGGATTTTCTCCTATTTTTCTACAAATGAGGCAGAAGTTATTTGAAATAGTATGTGATATGATAACGTACTAAGAATCGGTGTGCTATTAAGGGTGGTGCCTGGAAATTCACTAGAAAGCTTTCGAACGATATAAATTTATCATTTACAGTATTATGAACAAGTAAGCACCGATTTCTACTAAACAGTATTCAAAATACATCCGAATCTTGCTGTAAATAGTCTCAAAAGCACCAGAAAATCACGAGATGTTCAATGAAAATTTATCGAAGGAACAGACACTTTCGATATTGCTTTGATTTTGATCGGGGACGAAAAGGATTACTGAAGTTATCACATTCCTTGAAATGAGCTAAGTGTATTAATATAAATCTCCCTATGAAATAACTGAACCTCGCCGTTAATGAGCATTGACAACCTACTTAAGTAATCGCATGAGGTCCAAGATCTAATAAATAGCGGTTTGTTTTATGAACCATCAACTAAATTACAATACATTTCTGGACGGACATAAATAGCTGCACTTACTTAAGCGACATTTTTTCTTCCAGACTAGTCCTCCGACAGAAATGCAAATAAATTAGTATCGCCCGTATGAATTCGCGCTATTAGTTACAGGAGAAATATAATTAGCCTATATCCCAAAACATCAGATTTGTTGGTGAACCACTAAATTAAATCCAGATAGTCCCAGCTACAATATCAGTCCCAGGAAATAGAAATGAGCATTCACTGTCTGGCCTGTTATATGTCTCTCACCAGAGTAAACCTTCAGTAAGCAAAACAATGTGGAATAATGTGGACATGATATAGGTGACCAAAATATGGCGAGACAATTAAAAAAAAACAGTGCCACTAAAATCTATCTCGTTAATACATTGGTGTGCCATATTTTTTCGTCCGTATCAGAGACATGGACTTTACCATGCGGAGGCACTTCGGACGTGGGCTGTGCGTTCCTTGAACAGCACACCGAAGTATCGCATCCATCCTCGCGGAAATCCGACCTTAACAAAGACTGTGTACGCTGATTCACAAGATCATCGTTACCTTTTATGGACATATTGTTCCGAATAAATCAAGAGAAGAACGGCCATGGCCAGGGCAGCCACCACAAAGCTGAGTAAGATGTGGAAGGACGGTACTCTTCCAAAGAACACAAAACTGTAACTAGCTCACTCTCTCATTGCCACATATACAACTGAGACTTGGACAATCAAACAGGCAGATAAGAAGAACATGGAGAGATTCGATGTGTGAGTTTAAGGACGCGTTCTTCGAATTGCTTGGACTGAACATCGAGGTAATGCTGGAAGAACTAGGTGTCCAGATTATGATGATGATGATATTTGTTGTTTAAAGGGTCCTAACAGCTAGGTCATCGTCCCCTAATGGCACGAGGTCAAGGAATTGAAAATTAAAACTTAAAAGTATATCCACTGACTAGAATTTAAAACGAATCACAATGAAAAAAATATCGTGAAACAAAAACAATCATTAGATTTAATTTGCTATGCTTTCATTACTGGGATGATACTCATTATCTAAAGGGGTAAAAATTCCAGATCAACAGCCCATCAAAATGGTACAAATCACTGGGAAAGCAGAACAATGGTGTTCCTCCTATAGTGGTACTAATCATAGGTAACGTACACGCATGGTGTTTCTCGCATGGTGGTGCTAATCACAGGTAATGTAGACCCATGGTATATCACACACAATGGCACCACTGATAGGTAACACGAACCTATGGTGTTACGCACATAAGGCTCCACTCACTAGCAACGCAAACCCGTGGCGATCCTCACATGGTGAGACTAAAAACAGGGTCGCCGTCATTCACGTTTCACGTGCTAATACAAATAATAATAATAATAATAATAATAATAATAATAATAATAATAATAATAATAATAATAATGCACAAACACCCAGTCCCCGAGCCAAGGGAATTAACCATTTAAGGTTAAATCGAACACGGGACCATCGTGCTAACCATTTAGTCCTGGAGCCGGTATTCACGTGGTGTTCCTCATTTAGTGGAATTATTCACAGGCCACGTATACTCATGGTGTCGCCCACATAGTGGCAGTAATAATGGGCGCCAGCCAAACCCGTAGTGTTTCTCACTTGGTGGCACTAATCACAGGCAACATACCCGCTACCTCTCGTATCAGGTAGCTCCTCATTTGGTCTTACGAGACTGACAGGGAAGCCCGTTCCAGCACTCGGTTGAGATTCAGACTAACCAGGAATCGAACCCGGAGTGTTAGTGAGATACCCCAACAAGTCTGAGAATAGGAAATTGTAATTAATGACGCCCCACGCGAAACAGTTCATGCTGTTAAATTAACAGGAGGCACCCCTCTGCAAAGTTACAGGAACTCCTTACCTTGAATGGATAATTTATTCATTCGCTACTATGATTTAATCTGATTGCAACCGAATGTAGGGTCAATAATTGCATCTTCAGCTGTCCTCGGGGTAAAGCAAACAGCCAGTCTGTAAGGTAATTCACAGCAGTTCTCGCACTTTTAACCGTCATAAGGCCAGCAAACTTAGCTCAGGTCCTTCTTTCTTCTTTCTTTTTTTTTTTTTGCTAGGGGCTTTACGTCGCACCGACACAGATAGGTCTTATGGCGACGATGGGATAGGAAAGGCCTAAGAGTGGGAAGGAAGCAGACGTGGCCTTAATTAAGGTACAGCCCCAGCATTTGCCTGGTGTGAAAATGGGAAACCACGGAAAACCATTTTCAGGGCTGCCGACAGTGGGGTTCGAACCTACTATCTCTCGAATACCATAAGTGGTTTAGTGTCGAAGGAATTAATCGTGAACCAATTTATATACCTCAAAATAGCCATGAATTTTCAAGCAATACGCATCACAGTGTATTTAGCCGAGGTTATTATTTATGGAGATGTAACCTCGAATTTCTTTACACCAAGGGTTCAAAAGTACGTCGTACCTGATTTTATGCACGTAGTCACGTCAGAAATTGTAGAAGTGTACTTTGCCATTTCTCGCAGACTTGTCCATCCTCAAACACGCCGAGGTGAAGGATGTTTGGTGGTTGTCCTCAGTGGCATTTAGGATACGTGTCTTGCCGTAAAGTTGTGCTTCCATATTTCTGAGAATTGGTCGGCAGTCCTATGATGATATGAGCAGCTCTGCATGTTAATAGCCAACAGTAAGTTGCCGTCAAAATTCCTCTCTCTTTTGCATACTGAAAGCGCACATGGCAGGCTGCCAATTGCCCTGCAGCAGACACAATAAAGAATTTTCTTTCATAAATTTAGCATTCGCTATTTGATACATTGTAAAATGAAATTCAATATCGGTACATCATTTCATTGGAGGTAATCATTTCTCTAACATTTCGTTTGCCTGACAGGCGAATGAGAAAAAATTGTTGAATAAATGTGTCAGTTGCAGGCATGACATAAATGGTAAAGTATTTTTCTAAATGAAGACCTATTATTTTGTGATTTCCATAGTTGGAATTCAGATTCTGCCAAACATGGCTACAGAATTTTATGAGAAAATGGTCTAGGAACGAAAATGAAAGAGACTTGTGAGGCACTTTTCCGGTTTGAATTTTGCACAGTTTTCCTTCAAACGTTCAATGATATTAAACAGTGGATCTGAACATCCTCGAAACTCACATTAAATATCACTTAAGAGAAGTCAGAACCTTAGAAAGGGAAATATTGAAACTGTTAGATTTTCATCTCCGAATATTATTATATTTCCTGACGACATTCACGCACCCTTAGTGAGGAAGCTCTTCACAGAGAAAAGTATTTGAACTGTACAAGGTTATGGTAATAATGTACTACACTTTCACATACTTCTGCATATCCAAAACCAAGTGACGTAGAATTTGTTGGAAAATCTTTATTACGTACGGTGAGAACATTGCCGTTAAAATCTGGCTGCTAGATTCAGGATTTGTGTTTTAATGCTTCATTACACGGGTATACATATTGATAACTTATATAAGAATTGTATTTTTAACCTTTAATGCAATATATTCCAATAACTTCCAAAGTACAGAACGAAGTGTTTTCATCAAAGCTTTGAAACAACTAAAAGAAATCACTGGACCAATACGACAGTAAAGATTATGTCACTGCCTGTATTAAACAATCTTACGTAACATTTGTTCTTCTGAAAAGTTATTTTAATTAAAACAGAATATATGTGGTAATAAAAACTGCAGGGGAAGAGCTTGTAAGCCCCGATGGAACAGACAGCTGAGCTAGAGGAGTAGCTATATCAGATGGTATCTGTCGAGAGACCGGACTAACGAATCGATCATCGGAAGGTAGTATATTCCGAAAGTTAGAAAGGTGACATTCTGGACAATTGACTGAAATAGGTTTGCGATGCTATATGAATCGAGCATTGGTGAAAGCAGCGGGAAACTGCAGCAGTAACTCCGGAGTATTCTATCAGGAAGGTGACTTCATTCTGGTTTCAACGAACATACAATGGATTCCTAAAACAGATGTAAATAATGTATTTAAATGTTCTAACTCCTGGTACATAAGAGATGCATGTATATTAGTTTGTAAATCTTAATATTTGCGAGCTACAGAATTCCAAGTATCCTTAACGGAAAACCTAATACTCTGGAATTCGATGGCCTTATAGGAATGAGTATATGGGTAGGAAGAAATATATTGTTATTTGATTAATATCCCTTATTAACTTATTTCTCTTTACGACCATCTAAAGGCCACGTTTGCACAAAACACTTGCTCCATCCCTCAGACCTATGGAGATTTTAATACACTGCCATCTTTATCTTCTCTTTTCTCTCTTCCTCTGAGATGTTTCGTAGCTTGGCCAGTTGTTTCTCGGGTACATCCGTCATTCTCAAAGTATTTTTTACTACAGAGTGACCTCTAATAGAACCATCCCACTTCCAAGTCTTTATGTATCACTGGAGTTAGCCGCAGAGGTTGGGTTTATTCTATTTTTCTTGCAGGGTCAGTATCGTGTTGATCAGACGGACTGACTTAATCCTCTTGACATGTCATAGAGAGTTATTCTCATTCTTCTTATAGTAGTCGTTACTGATTCTACTAGTACGACTGGTTGGTTGAATAATTGTTGAACTTAATTTGGTTTATAGGGCTCCCGGTTCGATTCCCAACCAGACCGGAATGTTTCACTCCTATGATTCAGGGACTGACTGTAGGGCTGAGTAAATTAACCAGTAATATAGGGAAAAATGAAGGGGTGTCTTACACCCCCAGATCAGAAGCCGCGAAGCGACCCTAGGTTTCTACTTTCGTGTGGAAACACGATTGGTCTGACCTGGTTCTTGCCGTCCGGATGGTTAGGATAGGAACTGGACAAGACCATTGGTCGGGGTTGGTAACGGATTATTATTAACATTATTGACGGAAATGAAATCACGTGCCAATTCACATTGGCCAATAGGAATGCAAGTAGCTACTTCAGAAATGATAACGGCGTGTAACAGTCTCCATTAGGTTATAAAATTAAATGTACTTCTTCGGACGGGATGCTGGTTTCCTGGACATCGCAATGCACACTTCTCTGAGATGCTCTCTAAGTAAGATTTCATTAAATTCCACTTAATATAACATTAAAAATAAGATTACAGCCGAGTTGAAGTAATACTTGTTGTGTACTTTAACAGGCGCCAGCCTATTTCAGTTTTGTTCTGACCTTATCAGAATCAGGGCTCCGAAGCGGCTCTGACGTTTACTTACAAAGCAGAGTATGAAAATCCATTTCATAGTGCAGGTCTGTAATGTGTGTACATTAAATATTAAACAACTACCTTGTTAGTATTTCTCTAGCTAACTACTGTAGACTGAAATTCTAGAGCTCTTGGGTCTGTATGCAAACAAGAGGAACAAGTTTCTGCAGAGCACAGGTGGCACCTTGGAATGTTGTACCGGTAAATCATCTCAGTCTGTAGAGCTTCCGAGAGACACGCAGACTGGAAATGTGAGCCCTGCATACTTAAAAGCATTCGTGGTTTGAGGCCAGACACTGCTGATAAGTACACGTTTAGACATGTACTATACAAGACAGAAATATGTGAGCTAGCTTTGTAGACAGTTGCATTCAGTAAATTCTGCCATAATCTAGATTTCCCAATGGGTTAGCCTATATTTAAAACTGATTACATGACTGACTGGTCAGCATACTCTCCTTCGGTTGCTGAGGCCTCGGCTTCGATTCCAGGACGAGTCGAAGGACTTCAGTTTTAAAAAGTTATCTTGCTTGCCTCGATGACTGAAAATTTGTGCAGTCCTCAACCTCCCTACAAGACGTGCACCGCATACTATACCCCTCCTCCACGACAGTTACATGCAGTTTTGTCGAAATGTCTGCTTTGCAAGGGCTGCACCACCTGCGATATGAATCAAAACAAGCAACACGGGTATTACTCACCTGTTGTCCACATATACCTACCAACGAAGTACTTGCTTATTGTAAACAGGAGTTTGTCAAATTACGAACTGAGTGTTGTGTAATTATGATTGTACCGGTAGAGTATACCTGTACATCGGTAAAACATCTCAGTCTGTAGAATTTCAGAATACATGAAGACCAGAAATGTGGTGGTACAAATCACAGGAGCCAACCTGAACTGCCATGTTCCTTACATTTTGGTATTGATCACAGGCAACGCACACCCACGGTGTCGCTCATATAGTGGGACTAATCACAGGCAATGCCCAGACCCCGATGATTCTTACATAATGGTACTAATCACGGGTAACACAGACCTATTGTTCCTCACATAGTGGTACCAATCGCAGGCAACGCCCAGACGTGTGGTGTTCCTCACATAAAGGTACTGATAATTTACAAAAAAATACTAAAATGATCCCGTAAGTGCCTAAAATACTTCCCGGTCATGTCAAAACTGCTCGACAAATTGAGCTGAAATTTTTAGTGGATGTGTCTCAGGTGGTGGTGATTACTGTTTTGAGAGGAAGTACAACTGGGCAACCTCACAATACAGGACAAGCTGTTTATGGTGCAACGTTATTTCAGGTTATACGGAGGGGGTGTCGTAATTGTTTGAGTTTGTTCGTGGTCAGAGTGATGGTATTCTCAGTCTTATTCGTTCACAGTCACAACCGTCACCACTGCCTCCGCTATCAGACTTTTTGTCTCAAGACGGTGAGTGAACATGAATTCGGCATTAATATCCTTGTGCCAATAGGGATTCAAACGTGGGGCTGCCCAATAAGAGATATACCCGCTACACTTACTCCACGGAGACTTGATTTGGGCTGTGTGATTCAGACGATAGAGAGCTAGATTTCTGAGCCCAGAACGTGGATTATATAGTGGTTCTGTCGTGTAGTATTTCAAGGTTCCTGTGTTACATTACGTCCAGTTGAAACTCGTTATCGCTTTCAGTACTTTCCATTTATTTTTATAATATTTTAATCAACAACGGGTAATAAATGGAGCAATAATTAATTTATTCAGAAATAACATTCATCACATCCTGAAAAGCAACTTATACATTCAATACATAGATAGTGTACTTCTCATAAAATTTAAAAATTTCCGAGAAACAAGGCCACTAGGCCAAAGTGGTATAAAGAGAAAGGCCTTACTGATGTAGCAACACCAAATCCACTAGATCGATCAGCATGATTCTGATGATGCTTGTTGTTCAAAGGAACCTAACATCTAAGTCATCAGTACCTAATTGTGCGAGAGGAGACGAAATGTACTGAGAATGACAAATAAAATTCCAAAATTAATCCACTGACCAGAATTCAAAGCATAATGATGAAGAATGGATGATTATGAACTTAAAGCAATAAATGGATCCGACCCGCAATGCCCCTCCTTCCCATAAAATAACTTAAAACAATGGTATAAACTGAACAAGGAATTGCTTCCAAACCAAATCCTAAATCGATGATGTTTGATGCTTAAAGGGGTCCAAAATCCAGGTCACGGGTCCCTCATAATGGTATTAATCGTTGGTAAAGTAGAAGCATGGTGTTCCTCATATAGCGGTATTAATCACACGTAACGTAGACTCACGGTGTTCCTCACATTCCTCACATTGTGTACCACTCAAATGTAACGCAGACTAATGGTGTTCCTCACATAATACCACCACACATAGGCAACTCTGTCCCATGGTGTTTCTCACGTAGTGGTATTAATCACACGTAACGTAGACTCACGGTGTTCCTCACATTCCTCACATTGTGTACCACTCAAATGTAACGCAGACTAATGGTGTTCCTCACATAATACCACCACACATAGGCAACTCTGTCCCATGGTGTTTCTCACGTAATGGTATTAATCACACGTAACGTAGACTCACGGTGTTCCTCACATTCCTCACATTGTGTACCACTCAAATGTAACACAGACTAATGGTGTTCCTCACATAATACCACCACACATAGGCAACTCTGTCCCATGGTGTTTTTCACGTAGTGGTATTAATCACAGGAGCCACCCAGAACCCACATGTTCCTCACATTATGATACTAATCACAGGCAACGCAGACCCACGGTGTCGTTCATATAGTGTGCCAAATCACAGGCAACGCCCAGACCCCTGGTGATTCTTACATAAAGGTACTAATCCCGAGTAACACAGCCCCATGGTGTTCCTCACATAAAGATACTGATAATTATTACTTATTTATTCGTGTCAGTAGCACAATATAGATTACAGATTACAAATAATAATCCCGCAACTGCTTAAAATACTTCCCGGTCAAGTGAAAACTGCTCGACCAAATGAACTGAAATTTTTAGTGGATATACAGTATCTCAGATATTCAGTTCAAACACAGTTTTATTACGATTTTTCAATAATTAATCGTTTTAATATTTAGGTATCCGGTTGGGAGAATTGTCCGTTCATATCGACATTTAGAATGCCTGGAAGGTTTGCATAGCCACTTAACGGCGTGGGCGGACAAGTTGCCGGCTTATTCCTAGCCATGCTAGTGAAAGTATACTGTAGAGCGGGTTGTGGCCTCCCAGGCTGAATATTCCTGCTGTATGAGTTACAATGCGAACGGAGTTATTTCCCCTACCAAATACTTACTGGTAATATCCATTGAAAATACAAGTTACTGGGTAAATGGTTTTCTCATAACAGAAAATAAATCCCAGGATATGTACTTAAAATTCAAATTGCTACCAAAAAAAAAGGAACAGTCGGTTTCTTAGTCACTATAAAGGTACTGCAGAAAATTACGCTATTACATTACTAAACTACGCATTCAAGATATGATAGCCAGTAATTAAATTCATTTCATTAAAATGGCAGCCTACATGTAAATTTTAGGTATTTAGGTACATACAGAGTTCGGTAATATCACAATCGGCCCGTTAAAGACGGCCACATTCTGCTACTTTTGTTGTTGCTGTCGGATTATCAGTCAACGGACTGGTTTGATGCAGCTCGCGATGCCACCCTATCCTGTGCTAACATTTCTATGTAACTACTACACAATACATCTAATGTAATCTGTTCGTCATATTCATACCATGGTTTAACCCTACCATTTTTACCACCTACACTTCCTTAAAAAAATACCTGAACAAGTCCTGAGTACCTTAAAATGTGCCCTATCATTCTGCCTCTTATTCTGGAGTTTTAAATAACTGCGAAACAATTCTGAAAATATCGCTCCTTGCTCAATCATAGAAATATAGGTATCACAAGTTTAAGTCCAAATAAATCAGATAACACAGATGAACTGTAATTTAATACTGATATTATTATTGCATTTGTTTTAATTTTCTCATTTTTTTGGTTTGTACTGCTACCGTCTACATAAAGCGAAGGCTGGGATACTGAAAATCCGCGAATGCTGCACGTAAATGTGTACAGAGCGATGGTAAGTTAATTTTTTTCATGAGTTGTTACGTGGTATTGAAGGAATCCTTTGAATTTTGTGGGCCGAACATATTGTAGTTCAGTTCGCGAGGAGGGATAGAGAACTAATCAGCATAATCAATAAAATAAGGACAGCCTACTTAGGACATTATCCGAACAGCAAAAATACCGTCTACTGACAGTTGTACACTTCAATTTATTCCCTTCACTGCAGGATGTACTTTGCTCGTTTATATGGAGGAGATAATTATTTCGAAGATATGTTGTAGATATTCATGTATGTCATTTGCTACCTTTCACGCTACAATATGTTTGTTGATAATTTTCCATAGCTTCCTTTTGTAAACATGGCTTCTATTAAAATCAAGGAATATTGGAAGATATTTGTTTGAAGCATTGCGTGATCGTTTATTTATATGGAAAATATTCCCTAGACTCTCTTCTACAAGTAATATATTTTTTATGAGAGTCGCTAATGAATTTCCGGTTAGAATACTTTACACCAAATTTTTCAGAGAGTTAATATTGGCTAAATTCAGTCAAATACTACACAGCCAATTTTTTATTCGGTGTAACGTTTGACACGAAGACGGTTAAGTTCTCCTCACGTTAACTCATTTTTAAAAGTAGAAATAACAGTTAGACTTTTGTGTGATCGTCAGTAATGTGTACTGTTCTGCTCCCTTCTGTCGTGTTTGCACGAGCTGCAAATGGTCTTGGTTTGGTCATCAGAATTATTTGTCCACAGCAAATATACTCTTCATTAACTAAAATTGAAAAGCCTGTCATGCATGTAGTGAAAACCTTTACTAGCTGAAGCATAAACATGCATACACTAAACCTCTTTCAATATTTGCATATAATAATAATAATAATAATAATAATAATAATAATAATAATAATAATAATAATAAGAATAATAATAATCATCATCATCATCATCATCATCATCGTCATCATAATGTACTTTGAGAAGAATGTGTTCATAACCAACATTCGGGGAGAAACTTTACAAGAGAATAGGTCGGAAAGGAATGTAATTAAGGAGCGAGTGGGAAAAATAAAAATCGCATTTCAACTGACAAAGAACACCTACAATATGGCTCTATCATATGGGGCTGTGTTCAGGCATCTAGGCACTGTCGTTCAATCTAGGTGTCCGTATGAAAAATTGGGGGCCCAATTATATAGAGGAAATGGGGATAGGAGACTCAAATCTAAGAAAGAATTGTATCCAAGAAGAGAATGATTGGTTGAACTGATAGGAAAGAGAAGATTACAGTTCTATAGACGCTTGTTGAAGTTGAACAATAAAAGTCTAACGAAAGAGAATCTTTGAATTTTTCAGGAAGAAGAAGACAGAGCTGAAATGATTTCGAGAAGTGAGGTTAGACTTGATTAAGATGGGGGATACGAAAAATTGTATCATGGACATAAATCGATTTAGACAACTTGTCAACAAGTTCCACGGTTCCAAGGGACTGGGGAAACACTAGTGAGAAAATGGAGATGCTATACAGAAGAAGTTTTTTTTTTTTTGCTATTTGTTTTACGTCGCGCCGACACAGATACGTCTTATGGCGACGATGGGATAGGAAAGGCCTAGGAAGTGGAAGGAAGCGGCCATGGCCTTAATTAAGGTACAGCCCCGGCATTTGCCTGGTGTGAAATGGGAAACCACGGAAAACCATCTTCAGGGCTGCCGACAGTGGGGCTCGAACCCACGATCTCGGTACAGAATAAGGAAGTAGGAGAAATGATGAAAAGAGAGTCAAGGCAATGAAGGCTAAAATTACTGCAAAGATTGACAAACGTGTTCCTAAGGCCACTGAAACAAAAACCTATAATAATAATTGTACCGTTGCTACACCTTCTCTTCCCTGTTAAACTGCGCGCGCACCTTCTACTTGAACTAATGTAATGCAAAATTCATGGATTTTCAACCATCAGATGTCTCTACCATTGGCCTAAATGCCCTCTCTGGTGGGATTAAGGATAATTAATTCCTAAGGGGAAATTATTTTTTTAAAGTTTGGATAACCTTAATTTGTGAAGATTATTTTGTTCATGTATCAAATATGTGAACACTTCTACTGCTTCCTTCTTCTTCAGTTCTTAACCAATCAGGAATTTTTAGAATATTTCCTCTAGCCAATAATAATAATTTCGTGTGGCTATTTCTAGCCGAGTGCAGCCCTTGTAAGGCAGACCCTCCGATGAGGGTGGGCGGCATCTGCCATGTATAGGTAACTGCGTGTTATTGTGGTGGAGGATAGTGTAATGTGTGGTGTGTGAGTTGCAGGTATGTTGGGGACAGCACAAACACCCAGTCCCCGGGCCACTGGAATTAACCAATGAAGGTTAAAATCCCCGACCCGTCCGGGAATCGAACCCGGGACCCTCTGAACCAAAGGCCAGTACGCTGACCATTCAGCCAACGAGTCGGACTCCTCTAGCCAATTAAAATTGGTGATGTGTACAGGTGGCATTAAGAAGGCCCAGCAAGCGAGGTAATGGCAGAATTTCCTCAATATGTGTTAGGTTCGGCAGATAGCATGAGGGGAAGATTTGAAACTTCTTTATTTCTTGTAAAATCTTTAATTTATGGTTTAAATGTAAATTTTCGGCAAATCCGAGGACTCATGTAAAGTAAGGGAACAAAGAGTGATCACGCTCTGTTGATTCCCATTCAACTTGGTACGGGTTGACTAAAATGTTCTAAACCTCTAAATTCTTAATACACTTTCGGGATTTATACTTCTTGTTTAGTCACACTTTTGTAGAACAGACTTAGCCTCTGCTGCTTCGAGTCGTAGGCCCGAGGGTTTTATGGGGTTTTCAGAAAGGACTGCAAGTGTTTCACCTCCTAGGCTTTTGTTCATGACCAATCAAATTAAACTTTTTCTTTCTTTTACATTTATAATGGGCACTCATTGCCCCTGTTAACTTTTAATGGTTTATAGACCAGTGTGTAGAGAACTGTTGAGCAGATGTGTCTGCGAGTCCATTATTTGAAGTTTGTCAAACATAACATTTTAGGTAACTTGTGCCTCTGAGAAGCTGTTCTGCAGTAACGTTTGGAGCTCAGTCTCCTAGGATGTAAATTAGTGGAGCAAACGTGCTCTTACAAAAGTGTACCTGTTTAGAGCTATGTTGCTCAACTCTTATAGATTATCGTGTTGATAGTATTCATTAGTTCTTGTACCTGATTATTGGACATATAGTCAGCTGTCATTATCAGAGCTGAAGAGCTCGTTTGTTGTTCTTTATGAAGATTTTTTGTCTGTCAAGAAAAAATAAAATTTCAAAATTTAGTGATTTAATGCTCTGTTCATTACCTTGTCCGCCCATTCACCAATGCACATTCTTACCACTCTTGGTCCAAATTATTTGCATAATAATAATAATAATAATAATAATAATAATAATAATAATAATAATAATAATAATAATCATAATAATAATAATAATAATAATAATAATAATAATTGTACCGGGCGGTACACCTCCACGCCGCTAATTTAAAATTTGCGCCAGTTGAAACTCCTCTGCTGGAGGAAGTCTGAACTTTATATACGCTATTAATTCGCTACCTTCTCAAAAGATGTCACCACGTGGAAAATTTTGAGTTTTTGAACTGTGTCATTTTTGATGTGTTTTTGTTTTGCTTGAAGTAAGAAGTGTGAACTTTCTCTTCTAGAGGACACTACTGAAGATCAACAATAGTGCACCCTAGTGCGAAGTCAAAGAACTATTTTGTTGGAGAAATTTTTATTTCAAATGTTTGTCTTTGCTAAATTTTTTTCAGTTATTGGTTAAGTTGGCTGTATACCCCTCTCTTTCCCCTTGTTTTGCATTTAACCAATCCCGAATTTCTGTTATTAATTTCTGACCAATCGTAGGTATCTTCCCCCAACTTGAATATGTTGCTGTATCCTACCCAATAAAAAGTTTGTGGGAGGGTGTTTTCATTCCCCTGACACCTAGAACCTTCCGCGAGAGGATATAAACTGCTGATTTTAGGGTCTCCGGGCCACTTCTGTTCCATCTTTCAGTGTATTAAGTACATAGCAGGAGGCGGGAAGCGCCTCTTTCCTCGGCAGCGGTCAACAACAAGGTAATGGCCGATTAATAACTTCTTTCTTTGCTTGCTCAGCAGTTTAACTCTCGGGGCGGGTTCTAAGCGTTCCACCATGTAACCTTTTCCTAAATGTAACTACTCTTTTCATATATTCTCTTTTAAAGCTACATACTGGGATAGAGAGAGCTAACCCTCTCGAGCTCCCACTCATATTGTTTTGAGGTGAACTTATTTTTTTCAACCTATTCTCGTTAACGTTAAACAAATTGTTCTTTTCTTAAGTCACCTCTTTAGTATGGGATTAGCCCTGGTATTATCGGCCTAGTGCCAAGTAGGTCTTAATCAAAGTGTATTAGGAGTGCAAGTTCGCCTCCTCTCAAATTGTTCCCTTAGAGGTCATTTAATTAACCTTCTTTTAATTTTATAGACCTCAGTAGATTGGGTATTTTACCCCTGTGTTTATGTCCGTTGAGGACAACTTGAAGGTGGAGTTTGGTGTGGCCTGGGAGAGGCTTAAATTTGAGAGCGAGTGGCTCTTTTGAAAATTGAGTGTTGTATGCCTCGTGGAGGCTTTTCAGTGTAATTTGGAGCTAGGGCTCCTAGGCATGAATGGGGTTTTCTGCCCCTCTGTTGAAACTTGTGTTTGGAGGTAAAACTGAGCTGATTGCCCAGGCATTGTGTTTTCAGGGCTCGAAGCCCAAATCCTGTAAATATTGTAACTACCCTTTGACTTGCTACTTTGTACCTGCCATGCTTGTTATTTCTTTGTTTTTGAAAAGAAAATATAACCTGGTTAAATTTTAATTAATTTTACTTTAGTAGCTTGAGACCCGTTCACCACCCCGCACCTTCTTTCACGCATAACTACCACAAAAACCACGGTAACAATAATAATAATAATAATAATAATAATAATAATAATAATAATAATAATAATAATAATAATAATAAATCATCATAATAATAAATTGGCCTCAGCTACCTGTGCAAGTATTTCAATTTGAGACCATCTGGCTGCTTGCTCGTCAGTTTCGACGTTCCTGTTTACTCTAATCCCACTGGATAGCAGGGTAAACCGAATCTCTGTAAAGCGTCTGCGGATGAGATTTAATTAACTTTTTCGGCTAAACACTACGTGTCTCCCAGAAGAACTTTTACATGCCGACATCGTACGACATGGAGTGTCGAATGGACTTTTCTCCGTCCTTCAAAAATCTGACTACTTTTCCCGGAATGCAACCCCGTTATTTTTAGATTCAGAGGCAGAAACCCTACCACTGAACCATAGAGGTATCTATAATAATAATAATAATAATAATAATAATAATAATAATAATAATAATAATAATAATAATAATAATAATAATAAAGGTCTGATGATATCTATTGAAAAACAAGAGAGCATTTGTAATAGAATTCGGACTTTTGGCAGGCAATTTACCCTCCCGAGCAGCATTTCCTGACCAATGGAAGTAGAACCGGCTAACCACGATGTCAGACCATATAGCCTTGTCGCCTTAACGATCATGAACACTAGGTAGGCTTCTTAGAAGTGCAGGTGTGATTTAAAATATAAACTCATGATATTTGAAAATGATTGTGTAAGCAAAGAGAAGGGTACCGTCACGATTTTCAGGGTTTGGAATTTCCACTAGTACCAGAATTGACAGTTTGATTTCTTGGACCTTTAGACACTATTTTTCAAAGTAGAAATGACCGATATAGTTTTGTGATATTAGTCAGTAAAGTTCCTTGCACAGTTCCCCTCTGCCGGGTGCATACTAACTGCTAATTATCTTGTGTTTGTCATCAGGATTATTTATCCACCGCAAATATACTCTTGATTAAGGAAAATTGAAAGACCTCTCATGCATGTAATGGAAACCTCTACAGGCTGGAGCATAAACATTGAAACACTAAGCCATTTTATTAATATTTGCATTTAATATCCTTTTTTTCACATTTAGTCAGTTCAGCGTTCAGGTTTTGATTCTCCCTAGAACTCATTGAGAGATCCCATCACTACCGCCTTAAGGAACGTGTCCTGTTGCGTGAGACATTTCGTCGGGGATTCAACTGGGAAGGAGCACCAGAACCTCGCCGAGGTGGCCTCACCTGCTATGTTTAACAGGGGTCTTGCGGGGGATGCAAAGATTGGAAGGCATAGGCGGGGGTGAGGAAAGGAAGCGACCATGGCTTTAAGTTAGGTACCACCCCAGAATTTGCCTGAGAAACGACGGAAAACAACTTCGAGGATGCCTAATGTGGGAATCGAACCCCTTCTACTCAGCTGGACTCCCAGGATGAGTAGACCCTGTTCCAGTCCTCGTACCGCTTCTCAAATTTTGTAGCAAAGCCGGGAATCGAACTCGGGACCCTCCAAAAAGAAGGCCTGAACGCTGACCATTCATACAAAGAGTAGGGCACAAAACTACAACACCAACAGACAGTAATCCAACCATAGTGCCTGTATGCTTCAAAATGCCAAGTATTAACAACCAGAAAAGACAATGAAGAAGTTGAGAAGAAGGAAGTAAATATTTTAAGAATAAATCTCGGGAAAATTACGCATTAACAAAGAAGTATGTAAAACATTCAGCAGTATTTCAGAAATAATACGCAAAGGAAAGGTTAAATTCTTAGGACGTATTTCAAGGATACCCGAAGAGAGCGTCACTAAGGAATATTTTAACCATTTCAACACGCCCAGTAGGAAAGCTAACACTTATGACAAATAGTTTATTAAAACCGAGAAGGATCTGTAAGAAATGAACATCATGGATCATGATATTTGCAACAGAACCATTTTGAGAAACAAGATACACACATTTGAGGGTTTCCTAGAACCAGAAACAGCGACCAAGAAGAAACAACATTGGACGGCTGAAAGGAAAGAAGCTGTAAGCAAGAGAATGAAGGAATACAGGCGCCATAGACAAGTGAAATAATGGAGAGTTATTTACATGGTCAACAGTTGGCCAAAATCGATTATGAATATATGCATGAATAAAGAATGTAGAGCCGAGAAAATTTTCTGGCAGATACTACTACTACTACTACTACTACTACTACTACTACTACTACTACTACTACTACTACTACTACTACTACTACTACTACTACTACTACTACTACTACTACTACTACTACTACTACTACTACTACTACTACTACTACTACTACTACTACTACTACTACTACTACTACTACTACTACTACTACTACTACTACTACTACTACTACTACTACTACTACTACTACTACTACTACTACTACTACTACTACTACTACTACTACTACTACTACTACTACTACTACTACTACTACTACTACTACTACTACTACTACTACTACTACTACTACTACTACTACTACTACTACTACTACTACTACTACTACTACTACTACTACTACTACTACTACTACTACTACTACTACTACTACTACTACTACTACTACTACTACTACTACTACTACTACTACTACTACTACTACTACTACTACTACTACTACGAAGAAGAAGAAGAAGAAGAAGAAGAAGAAGAAGAAGAAGAAGAAGAAGAAGAAGAAGAAGAATAAGAATAAGAAGAAGAAGAGAATCTTCGCGGCTCAGGCGGCATCGCACCGGCTTCTCACCGCTAGGTTCCGTGGTTCAAATCTCGGTCACTCCAAGTGACATTTGTGCTGACAAAGCGGAGGCGTGACAGGTTTTTCTCCGGGTACTCCGTTTTTCTTTGTCATTATTCATTCCAGAAAAACTCTCC
This sequence comes from Anabrus simplex, assembly GCF_040414725.1. Taxonomy (NCBI): domain Eukaryota; kingdom Metazoa; phylum Arthropoda; class Insecta; order Orthoptera; family Tettigoniidae; genus Anabrus; species Anabrus simplex. The sequence continues at coordinate 209,685,686 of NC_090268.1, read as the reverse complement.
AATATCATTTTATTTCATCTATCACTCATTACTCATTGCCCCATAGGAGTGCGACAAGCTTCGGCATCCGGCACAATTTCTATCCTCGCCACTAGATGGGGGCTTCATTCATTCCATTCATGACCCGGTCGTATGACTGGAAACTGCCTGTGGATATTCAGTTTTCAATAAGAAGATGAAGAAGAATATATGGAGACCAAGGGAATAATGTTTCTACACTGTTTTTAATGAATTAAGGGTATGGAATTTGCGTAACTAAACAGGACCTCAGAGCTACTTGAAAATAAGTCTTTTAGGACGCGCGGTAAATTCACAAAGGCTAGAAGACTCAGCGACGAAGGACATACTGTATAATCTATAATGAAATTCTATGGAAATATGCCCATTGGAAAGAAACATTTTAATTAATGTTAAGTGTCCGACTCGTTGGCTGAATGGTCAGCGTACTGCCCTTCAGTTCAGAGGGTTCAGGGTTCGATTCCTGGCCGAGTCGGGGATTTTAATTTCTTCTGATTAATTCTTCTGGCTCGTTGACTGGGTGTTTGTGTATTTCCCAACACTCTCCTCTTCATATTCACACAACACACCATACTACCAACCACCACAGAAACACGCAATAAATGATTACATCCCTCCATATTTGGTTTGTGTGAGGAATGGCATTCAGCCGTAAAACAGGACCAAATCCACATGTGCGACATAGTTTGCACCCGCGACATTACAAGTGTGGAAGACGCGGTTGAAAAAGAAGAAGGCACGAAATGTTAAGTGCAGTAGATAGATCATTTATGAAGTGTTTTCTTCGTTACGGCTCACGTGCTGAATGGTCTAGGGTTCATAGGACCTTAAATTCGATATCTGGTGGGGCCGGGTATTTTAACTGCGCATGGTAATTCCTTCAGGCTCGGGAACTAGATGTTTGTGTTAGTCTGAATATCTCTTGATCTATACACAACACACGTAATAGTGAACACATCTCCCCACGTAGGATTGACATCGGGAAGGATATCCGATAGAAAAACACGGTCGAGTCTACCTCAAGTGCTGATCCCAATGGATCGGGAAAGAGGCCAGTACGAAGATGAACAAGGATGAGTATTTCCCAGGTTGGTGGTTTATATCCAGGTGCAGCAGTTACGATCAACAATATTCTGTAAGTGTGAAGTGAGGTTTCGGACGGCATTATATTCACATCTGTCTGCCTGCCTCCTGATGGACTTTTCTGTGCGGGGGTGAAAGCTGGGTAGAATCAGTATGATGCAACATACATGGTAGTAACGAGAATGATTGCTGATAAAACAGATGGGAACAATGTCAAAAGGGAACTCAGATTATGGTGATAGAGGCTAAGTTTGGTTTCAATTCGATGGGTATAAACCGGCTTCGGCGTTGGGGACAAAATATTGAATATTATACACTAGAATTAACAGGAAATATCGTGGTAGTTGAAAGAGAAATAAACATTAAAATAATTAAATAATAAATAGTTATTATTGAAGAGGTGCGTCAACCCTTTGTTCAGTGATGGGTCTTTTAAGTCTTGAGGAACCTATATTGGAACGTTGATTTACGTTAATTTAGTAGGAAATGTAATAGACTTTGGTAACCCATTCTTTTGGTCACTTCTTAAGGTTGCTCCTACCAATCTTTATTCAACCAGTCATAGCCCAGTCTGCCCCTATATACGAAATGACCAATTTCTGGCGGATTACCTATCTTGACTCTGTGATGGATGAACGAGGTTCTCACCTCACGTGAGCTAGAGCAACAATTAAGTTAGGCTTCACGTGTTAAATTATGTGACTCTAGAACATACTAGTGGTTTCGGGTAAGATAACAGCATTTCCATACAATTAAATGTTTAGGGTCGTGCCGTACCTAATTTAGCATTATTATACGGATTTTAGTAATTTAGTTTATTTCTATAGGTTCCTTTAAGATTCGCATGCAGTGGAGGTTAACCGCCCTAATTGGTGTAATATCGTAAAAAGGATGTGCAGGTGTGGACCCTCGTTTCCTTTTTCTCAAATATTCTTTCTTGTGAATATGGTTTTTTTAAATTTAATTGCATCTTTAACTTTTCGCCCGTTCATTTTCACTACGTCCAGTCACTAGTTAGTATAGGTTTATCCACAGTTTCCCTCGGCATCGTGCCCCATTAGGTTTTATTCTTACGCTATGCTATTGGATCGTTTGGTGCTTTTCAGCATACCCTGTCTCTTCATGCATTGGCCTATTTTCCACGCATTTCTGATCATTTGGTAGGTAACTTGCTTTGGCCTGTATTTTGTAACATCAGCTTAGCTCCTGATTCGGTGTGGATTCTCTCCCGTTCTTACGTGTATTTTCGTTGGCTTCCCTGATAAATAAAAGGGTAACGAGACTTTTGTAGTGTTAGTAGGATATGAGAAGTCTCGTATGCCTAGGAAAGTGAGAGCTCTATCCTCCCTTGTTGTTGATAAAGTTCTGAGAACTGTCCCATTTAAAATCTCTGTTGCTGGTATTCATCGTTAATGCGATCGACCAATATTGTTAACTATTTGCTCTGGTTTCTGGTTAACAGAAAAGAAACAAACAAGGGAAAGAAAAAATAAGATAGAAAATACGAATATTTTAGAGTTTTCCTTTATGTTGTCATTTACTAGTGCAAGTCTATGAGTATGCCACTTCCTCCCCACACCTTGTGAATCCGCTGGAAAAATTATAATACTCACTTTTGTTGTGAATGTTTTTCTGGCCTACGGGTTTACATTTGCCTATAAACGCTAATTGCGTCTGGTTTCAAATGATAACGTGGACAGTGTAAATACAGTCACTGTCGGTTGTATGGCCGTCGTAAATTCAGCCAGCACTCGCCAATGATTTGCTTGTGTGGCCTATGTTATTTACTGGGTACACACCCGCTGGTGCTCGCCTAATGAATCAAATGTCCAGTTAGTTAGGAATGGCTTTACAAGATAGTTTCTGTTACAGTAATCGTTTCTAAAGCAAGCTACAGTATCTTGGTTTTAAACTGTCTGCCTGTTAGGTCATCAGCATAGAGGCTGGTTGGATCCTCAAATAGCACCACCAAAGGCTATGCAGTTGTAGGGAAACAGCAAAAACCAATGGCAGAGCCCAAATGAGGCATACTAGGCAAGATGAGGAGTGAGGTAGTTTGCCATTGCTTTCCTCACTGGGCCAGAATGTGCCACTGCAGCAAGACTGACTCTATGAGTAACACCTTTCGTAACACTCAGACACTATTTGTGCTCCGAGTGTCATTACTCAGCACCACACATACCCCAGCAGCTTCCATATTGTCACAGCCATGGATGAGGCTGGGACTTCAGTGGAAGCTACACTTTGCTCTGGCCTGTGCCAAGAGATGGATACAAAAGTACTGCATCCGTCAAGGATTTGAATTTGGCTCTATGCATACACTGACAGTATTCATTTCCAATTAATAAAATAAATGACTCGAAAGTTTACAAGTGATATCGTGTCTCTGTCATCAGGCCCAACTGGGTTCTAATGCGAATGTGGAGGGACTACTACATGATTTTAACACAGGAATTTCTGCTACAAACACGAAAATTGTGCCACCAGACGGCAAATATAAGGGAGAACCATGAACACTGTAAAGGTTACATTGCACTGGAACAAGAGGTTTGATATCTGGGAAATTACATCTCACTACGTAAAATTTCTTATGTTCATATTTTGCTTTAGTCGCGCCGTCACAGAGAAGTCTCACGGCGATGATGGGATAGAAAAGGGCTAGAAATGAGAAAGAAGCAACTGTAGATTTAATTAATGTACCACGCCAGCATTTTCATATTGTGGAAATGGCAAACCACAATAAACCATCCTCAGGACCTTTGGTCAGATGGGTCCCGGGTTCGATTCCCGGAAGGGTCGGGAATTTTTACCATCATTGACTAATTTCGCTCGCAGGGGGGCTGGGTGTATGAGTCGTCTTCATCATCATTTCATCCTCATCACGAAGCGCAGGTAGCCTACGGGAGTCAAATCAAAAGACCTGCACTTGGCGAGCCTAACATGTCCACGAACACTCCCGGCATTAAAAGCCATACGCCATTTCATTTCATTGCACCCGAAATAATACATTAAAATTCAACCGTAGACGCTTAAGAGGGATTCTGTTTATTCTGTCATCTAGCAGGCGAAGTGATGTGATTATTATTATTATTATTATTATTATTATTATTATTATTATTATTATTATTATTATTATTATTATTATTATTATTGCTCGTTTACATTGTTATTCAAATTTTTACAATTAAGCAAACAGTTATAAAAATAATAAAGCCGAACGGAGTGGCTAAGATGGTTGAGCACTGGCCTTTTGAACCCAACTTGGCAGGTTCGATCCTATCTCAGTCCGGTGGTATTTTAAGGTGCTCACATATGTCAGCATCGTTTTGGTATATTTACTGACACGTAAAGAACTCCTACGGGAATAATTTCCCGCAACCCGGTCACCGAAAACTGTAAAAGTATTTAATGGGGCGTAAAGCCAATTTTTATTCTTATTTCTCTTATTATTATTCACAATATTACAGATGATGTCGAGTACATTTTTGGTACCTGATACAAGTCAGAAGCAAAATGTATATATATTTTTACACATTAAATATTTCCCAATTAATCTTAGTGATGACAAATATGTTGGAGTCATACAGTGAACGTTTCATCTCTAGAAACTTCCAGATAATGAGAAGAAATGATAACAAGGCTGCCCTTTTTTAGTTTCATATAACTAACGAGCTACGTGTATGAGTTCTAAGACTGTTATGCAATTGCATGCTATTAATACTGCCACTGTGATTACGTTTTCACTCCCCACATTGCTGTAAGTTCCATCGACAAATCGGTTTACTTAGTTATTTGTTTCTGTATGTGTTTCTGAGAGGTTGCGTGAACTAGAACATGCAGTATCAATTATGTAGTTGGCTTACTCAAGGAACACGAAATCTCGTCCTTTGCGAGGTATTATTTTGTGTCCCAATAAAAACAAAATCAAAACCCACGTTGCAAAAGCCCGAAGGGCCGTGGCCTACAAAGCGACCGCTTCCCAGCCAGAAGGCCTGCAGATTGTGAGGTGTCGTATGATCATTACGACGAATCCTCTCGGCCGTTATTCAGATAGCTCCTAAATTGTATTATCTTGGGCGGAGTGGACCTCGAATCAGCCCTCAGATTCAGGTAAAATTACCTGAAATGACCGGGAATCGAACTCGAGGCCTCCAGGTAACAGGCGCGCACGCTACCTTATACTGTGTAGAGAATGGTTCGGAAGAAATACGATAGGAGTAAGGGGAGGTTTTCAAGGATTAGATTGAGAATGGGTTAGCGCCTGTGAGGTAGGTAACCAGCACAACAGGGGGTCAACGGCCTACTTTTAAACACTGGCTTCCGTGGACTGGCTAGGGTCTTCAGAATTCATTTTCATATATCCGGAAGATCTTTTCCGAGTTCCTGCAGGCAATTATGTCTTACTATCATTGATAGGGCTGGGTTCAGAACTCGTTTGTCCAATCTCTGAGTAGTCATTATGTCCAAAATGTGGCTGCGAGTTTCTCTAAGATTTTCTTATTATCCAGATTCCCCCTATATGTATGGGTCAAACAAGTCCTTAGGATTATTCTTTCTGGCTTTAATACATCTTTAATCAATGATATTTCCCCAGTGATCAGTATTTCAGATTCATCCTATAATGCTGGATGCTTTATTACAGTGTTGTAATAACTTTATTTTACATTTCGGGGTATTGATTTTTATTATTACTTCCAAGAGAACCTGTACGCCATTTGTAGTTTAGAAATCCTATCTTTTTTGGCTTCACGATTCAGTCCTGAGGGTTGGATGACTTCCCCCAGGTATTTGAATTGAGATAGTTGGGATATTTCACCAGTTTGGGTTTTCATTGGATGTCCATGTAGATACCAAAGAGCTCATTTGATGTAGTGGGTTTTATGATAAGAGATCAGGAGTTCTGCTCTGGATACAATTTCATACAGTGTTTCATTGGATGCAATCGCTCCCTTTTGGTTATTGGACAAGACTGCTAAGTCATCAGTGAAGGCCAAACACCGTAAATGAATATTATTATTATTATTATTATTATTATTATTATTATTATTATTATTATTATTATTATTATTATTATTATTATTATTACAGCGATGTTCTCTCTTTATGCCTTTCCGTTCATTGGGACACAATGGCCATTCTCTTCGTGACCGCCTAACACCGTCCCTCACTTACTGTAGTACAGAGCGGCATCGAGAACTCCCCTCTTTGACTGGAAGATAGAAAAGCACTTTCTGTTCAGATAATGAATTCATTTCTTTCTCACTGAGACTCGACTCGGTAGGTAGAGGTGTAAGAAGGTGCGGGCGTGAATGGGTTTTCAAATTACGGAATCAAAGTTAATGTAAAATTTAACGAGGTTATATTTTCTTTTCAATATTAAGTAATAACAAAGAACAGGTACTTAGTAGCCAAAACACAATTTGAAATGTACAATTACAGGGGTTACAGAGTTTGGGCTTCGAGCCCAGAGTTCACAATTCTTGAGCAACTAGCCCAACTTTCCGATATACAAATTTTAACAAAGGGGCAGAAGACCCCAATCAAACCCTGGAGCACTTGCTCCAAATTACACAGTTAAGCCTCCTCGAGGCACACAACACTCCGTTTCCAAAAGAGCCACCCGCTCATTAATTTAAGCCTCTCCCAGGCCACACCAAACTCCACCTTCAAGTTGTCCACAACGGACACAAACCCAGGGGTAAAATACCCAATCTACTGAGGTCTATTAAATGAAAAGCAGGTTAATTAAATGACCTCTAAAACAATTTGAGAGGAGGCGAACTTGCACTCCTAATACACTTTGATTTTAAAACCTACCTTGGCACTAGGCCGTTATTACAAGGGCTAATCCCATACTACAGAGGTGACTTAATAGCAATTTACATTACATTACGGAAGAATAGGTTGAGAAACAATAAGTTCACCTCAAAACATTATGAGTGGGAGCTCGAGAGGGTTAGCACTCTCTATCCCAGTATGTAGCTTTTCAAGAGAATAGAAGAAAAGACTAGTTACATTTTAGGAAAAGGTTACATGGTGGAACGCTTCGCACCCGCCCCGAGAGTTAAACTGCTGAGCAAGAAAAGAAAGAATTTATTAATCGGCCATTACCTTATTGTTGACCGCTGCCGAAGAAAGAGGCGCCTCCCGCCTCCTGCTAGGTACTTAACACACTGAAAGATGGAACAGAAGTGGCCCAGAGACCCAAAAATCAGCAGTTTAAATACTCTCGCGGAAGTTTCTAGGCGTTAGGGGAAAGAAAACACCCGCCCACAATGTTTTTATTGGATAGGACCCCGCAACAGATACAAGTTGGGGGAAAATACACCAGATTGGTCAGAAATTACTAAAAGAAATTCGGGATTGGATAAATCTAAAACAAGGGGAAAAAGAGGGGTAAACAGCCAACTAAAACCATAACAGAAAGAAATTTAACAAGAAACAAACTTTTGAAATAAAAATTTCTCCAACAAAATAGTTCTTTGACTCCGCACTAGGGTGCACTATTGTTGATCTTCAGTAGTGTCCTCTAGAAGAGAAAGTTCACACTTCTTACTTCAAGCGAAACAAAAAACACATCAAAAGTGACACAGTTCAAAAACTCAAAATTTTCCACGTGGTGACATCTTCTGAGAAAGTAGAGAATTAATAGAGTAGATAAAGTTCAACCTTCCTCCAGAAGAGGAGTTTCAACTGGCGCAACTTTTAAATAAACGGTGTAGAGGTGTACCGCCCGGTACAATTACTATTATTATTATTACAGCGATGTTCTCTCTTTATGCCTTTCCGTTCATTGGGACACAATGGCCATTCTCTTCGTGACCGCCTAACACCGTCCCTCACTTTCTGTAGTACAGAGCGGCATCGAGAACTCCCCTCTTCGACTGGAAGATAGAAAAGCACTCTCTGCTCAGATAATGAATTCATTTCTTTCTCACTGAGACTCGACTACTAAAAGCGGAAGGTGTTTAGGTTCTTGAAGACTCCTCCCAAATAACGTAGGTTCTTTGATGGAGGTTAATTGGCGCACCACGGTCATTAGCGGGCACAATACCCGTGGTGGTGTTGGGCTTTCTGCTTTCTTCTCCCTCTGCTCTTTCAGAGCGAGTGAAAGTCAGTTTCCTTAATGAATGAGAAAGAAAATGAGCTCACAATAATTGTCCTGGCATGCTTTACATCACTCGGTGGCGATATAAACAGTACAGTGGATGGCCACTCACTGGAAATATAGCAGTAGGTATTTCTATTCAATGCCCGATCGTACGTCTGTATTCGATTCCCGCTTCATCCCTGTACTATAATCTTGGTCTGAGAATTAAAATATGGGTAACTCAGCCTCGTGAGAATCCGTTACATTTGATAAACACTAGTTTGGTTTAGAAGACCTTGCAATACTGTTAAAGAACGCAAAGGGCACATGGAAATGGAAAGCTGCACATTATTCAAAGTAATATAGTGTGTGTAGGTTTCTGCAACAAAAGTTTACTTCAAATTGTTATACCGTCTGAATATTGTGGTAAATCACTGGACAAAATTTCGGCACATCGGCGTCTCCATAAACCATAAAAGTATAGTTAGTAGAGCGTAACACCACGTCCACCTGTATATGATGATTTTCTTTCCTCAGGTGAATGGAATCTTCCAGCACGACAATGCACCTTGCCACCCGGCTCGTAACGTTCGCACGTGGCTGACGTTCTTCCTTGGCCCTAAACAGCTCCGATTTCAATCCACATGATCATCTGTGAGATTACGTCTATCATCGTTTTTACCGTATGTGATCACCACGCATCCTTCAACAACTGCGGACATTATAACTCCAGATTCCTGTGGAGACCTATCAGCACCTGACTGAGTCACCTTGTAAACGATCGAACGTAGATCATTCTGTACGCCCGTAGGGAATATTTGTGCTGGTTTGGGCTATACTATCCACCACAACATCTCAATTACTTCCTATTACCGTATTAAAATATCCAGGAAACTATCATCCCTAGTAAATAGCAGTAAATGACGCATCGTACCGGTAACAGAATGAGGCAGGGAGGAGGTTTGTATTACCCAGCGCGTCTAAGAAACAGAAACAGCAAGAAGATCAGGTTAGCGTAGCGACTTTCATAGTGAGGTTATCACATAAGCGAAAATCTGTAAGGGACATTTCTAACCTTACGAATGTATCTAAGTTGACTGTCCGTGATGTAGGCCTAATTGTAAAGTAGAAACGTGAAGATATAATCACAAAAACACCACGATCTGGTCGTTTACATATACCGACACACAGGGACCAAAGAACATTAAACAGGATAGTCCTGGAAAATCGCCAGTTTTCAGTGGAAATAATCACAATTGTTTTTACAAAAAACTTTCATGGCCGCTGATTTCTGGAAGAATGGAGTGCCATTTTGATGGAAACGTTCCGACACGAGGTTGAAAGTCTTTCCAACAGATAGTAATGGTGATTATTGTTTTAAGAGGAAGTACAACTAAGCAACAATTCTCTCCGAGCTATGATAAAGCAAATGAAGGACCAGCATCTTAAAATGTCGATTATTAGAGAGTATGTTACCAGCGAACTCTGCCTTCAGTTTGATATAGGTGTCCAGGTAACTTTGATCAGATAGTACAGAGAGCAGCAGTAGAATATGAGAATAGAGAAGAATAAAAGAGAATATATGATGTCGAGAAGGATTCCCAAGTAACCGGCAGAATACAGATAAGAAGATGAGTTTAACTTAAACTTATGTGTGGTGTGCTGAATTTGGTAGGAACATAACGAACAGGGGATACCTCCTTCCCTTGTGCTTGGCAGGAAGCATATCCTGTAGGGGATACTACTATTGTCTGATGTTTCATAGGTAACATAACAAACAGGGGAAGCGGAGGGTTACTTTCGTATTCAAGTTATTGGTTTTATGTCCCACTAACTACAGTTATAGGGATTTCATAGACTCCGAGGTGCCGGAGTTCGTTTATATGCAAGGAAATATACCGACACGTGGCTGACCTATTTGAGCACTTTCAAATACCAGCAGGCTGAGCCAGGATCAAAACTGCAAGGTTGGGATGAGAAGGACCAGCGTTCTACATCTTTCACCTGGTTGGCATTAGAACGATCAGGGGATACGCTTATTCATTTGTGTTTGACTAACATCTTTATTATGTCTTTTCTGATAGGTTCTGTAATAAACACGGGGCACGCACGATCGTTTGTGTTTTGCAGGTAATATAGTGAGAAGGGATACCGAAATATTTTATGTTTACAAGGGCACGTAGCGGGTTGAAGACACTTGCGTTGCTTTTATGTTCCGTAGATAACATAAAAAGTAGGGTATCTACTGAGAATTTCCTTTTGTTTTATAAGTGCCATAACGAACAGGAGATAGGATGCATTCTTCTAAGCTTGACAAACAAAATAGAGAGAAAAGTACAAGTTGAGTTATTATGCGTCTTCCCTGTAATTCTCTTGAGAGGCTGGCCATAAAACGTCCTACTGTGTGAAGAGTAACATGTTTTGAAATAGAGTGGTTAGGTCAGGAGTAACACTAGGAAAAGACGGCCACGTCCAAATATAAATCGTCGGCTCAGAGAGGAATCAATATTATTGTCATCATTTTCAAGATTTATATTTAAATATACATGAGCATTTGAATATCAGTTCCTTAAGAGTGTATTATTTTTATCCAAGTATGTCTGAAGGAGACTTGGGGAGAAGATCTATCTGGCTAAAATCTTCAGGTGAGACAAATCTCGTTGTACAGTAAAGCACATCAAGTTGTTCAAGAAACGCATTGAAATATTGCTTGTTCTTAAAGACGTCTTGTTTGTTGCGTAGTTAATTCTAGGAATGGGCGCCAGACAGTCGAGCAAGCATAAGTCAGCCCCTTAAGGAGACAGTCTGCAGATCAAAATGGACATTTGGGTTATTTTGGTGAAAAGAAATGGCTATGGAATATTTCAGCATAGAAAACTATATCTAAGTCTGTTTTATATTTTTCCATGAAACCTAGTTCAGAAATTTAATTCCACTTTTTCCTGTAATACTCCGTTCAAATAAGTAAATTAGTTACATAATTTTCTGTAAAATTCCCTTTAACTTTACAAGACTTTCTTGCTACATGCAACATAATTGTATAAACAATTCTGTGTATGGAATTTCCTATTGCTGGATTTCAGGTAATAGAGACCATTATATACTCAATTTTGGGAGAGGATAGTTGCCCAGTTGTACTCGCTCTTAAATCTATTATCGTCACCACACCACCACCGAAATTTTGGTACGGAAACATTTCATTCTTTTAAATGAAATATAAAACTTATATTAAATAATATAAATAAAATCGTCCGCCTCTGTGGTGTAGTACTTAGTATGATTAGCTGCCACCCTTGGAGGCCCGGCTTCGATCCCAGATCTGCCACGAAATTTTAAATGTGGTACGAGTACCGGAACGAGGTCAACAGAGTAGATGGGGTTTCAATTCCCACCACAGCCATCCTCGTAGTGGCTTTACGTCGTTTCTAACCCCTTCTCCAGGCAAATCCAGGGATTTTTCCTAACTTAAGCTCATGACCGCTTCCTCCCTCTTCCTTCCATTCTTCCCATCCCCTCAAAAGGTCCCTGTTCATCATGGAAGGGGAGACTGCCTGGGCGAGGTACTGGTCCTCCTCTCTAATTTTATCCCCGACCCAAAATATCACGCTGCAAGATACTGCCCTTGATGCGGTAGAGGTGGGATCCCTCGCTAAGTCTGAGCGAAGAGGCAACCTTGGAAGTTAAACTGAGAATTAAATGAAATAAATAAAATTAATACACAGTGGTACTTTAATATGTATTGTCTACTACATTCCAAATTGTTAATAAAATTAGAGTGTAACTTGACGAAAAATTATATTTAAAATTTTTGAGAAACGTTTTATCCGTAAACTATTTAAAATTATATCTCCGAAGCCTTATATGTACGCGGGTTCTATTCTTTAGAATACATTCCCTGCACATTTCATGAAAATTTATACATTAAGTAAAAACGTATGTGTATCTCCGGACTGTCCCTAAAATATGTACAATATAGATCCAGGAATAACAATGTAAATCAATATCAAATCATTAATATAATGTCATCACTGATCATAGAAGTCTCAAAATGCAGTGCTCAGCAGAATGTTCTTCGTATTACGATTTAACAAGGTATGTCTCATCGTATTTCAGACGTATTTACGAAAGGCACTGCAGGCTAATGTCTGATACACATAAAGAAGTTAAACCCAGATCAGGTTTGATTTCTGTCGGATGGACGGCATTGGTCGTGTCAGTCAGTTTAACAGCATCACTTATGTGTTGGCGATGGCGTGCACACAGCATTATATAGGACTGAGGCAAACCTCTGCTTCTGACCACATTCGAACTGTGATATTAGTGTAAGACGGATGACGACAAGTAGAAATCTGCATCGAAACACCTTAGGAGGAATACAAACGGCTTGTGAACAACAACGTATGAAACGCCCACGCACGATTAATTGCAGGGAGAATTTATTTGTTGTTTGCAGCACATGGTAAGTCCACAGCCACTTCCACCTTGTTCCGCCAGGATCTTCGCTGGGCAATCGGAGCAAACGTGCCGGACGAGACAGCGCGATGTTAGCTGCACGACGGAGGACTGATATCAAGTGGCTTGCGCAGAAATATCCTGAGAAAAGACCTCGACGACGTTTCGAGTTAGACAGCAGATACGGGGAGTGAAATGTCAGGTTGTAAGTTACGCAGGGAAAGAAGTCCCCTCAGTTTTAATTTCTGTGCTAATGCAGCGAATGTACCTCATGGTGAACACTGTAAATACCTAGGTATTAATAATTATAAGGAAATATCTTCGTTGAGATGGCCACATTAACGTGATTGTAAATAAAGGTAAAACATGTCTTCATATGTTTATAGGTGTATTGTAGTAAGAATGTAAAGGCGAGGTCGGATTAGTCACAGGTAACACTCCAATATTCGAGTATGGTCAAAGTGTATGGGACTCTCACCAGGATTACTTGATTCGAGAACTGGAAAAAATTCAAAGGAAAACAGCACATTATTCTCTTGGTTATTTCCGACAAAGGAATAGTGCTAGGAAAATGTCAGACACTTTGCGCAGGGAAGACTTGGAAGTAAGTAGACGAACTGCTTCACTAATAGTATGATCCGACTGTCAGTGGAGAGACGGCATGCAATGACATTAGTAAACGAATGTCTTCTTTTTTTTACAAATTGCTTTACGTCGCCCTGACACAGACAGGTGTAGGATGGAAGCGACCGTGGTCTTAAGTAAGGTACAGCTCCGGCATTTGCCTGGTGTGAATATGGGAAACCACAGAAAACCATTTTCAGGGCTACCGACTTTGGGATTCGAGCCCACTATCTCCCGAATATTGGATACTGGCCGCACTTAAGCGACTGCAATTATCGATTTCGGTGCGAATAAGCTTGAATGGGGTTTCAAATCTAGGAGAGATCATTATATGAAGATAAAGTTGCAATGAAAGAGGACAAATTGGCGTAAATATCCGTCTATAAGAAGATTAATTGGAATAATTTTCGAAGGGACATGTTGGATACATTTCCTAATTCCTTGAAATAATCTCACAACTTTTCTGTTTGTTTAAAATTGGCTGTAGGTAGCACCAAAACATATAAGTCTTACGGCGACGATGGGATAGGAAATGGCCTGCGGTAGGAAGGAAGAGTCAGTGGTCTTAATTAAGGTACAGCTCTCAGCATTTTCCTGGTGTGAAAATAGGGAACCATGGAAAACCATCTTCAGGGATGCCGACAGTGGGATTCGAGCCCACTACCTCTCGAATGCAAGCTAACAGCTGCGCACCTCTAACCGCACAGTCAACTCATCGGTCATCTATGAGGCAGTAAGATAGGTCAACCTTTAGCAGGAAGAAATGACTCTTCACCTTAAGACAAAATATAGCGCTGCGAAAACACCTAGTACAGACATCCGTTTAGAGTGTCTTGCTATACGGGAGTGAAGCATAAACCTTGCTGTGGACGAAAATATTCCATCTCTCGAGAACACAGGAGGTACTGGGCGTGTGGTGAAGAATAATATGGAGGAAAGACACTTGGATGGACCATATTTTAAGACATGAGGGACAGTTATACCCGGTATTGGAAGGCTTTGTGGAATGAATCAAAGCCAGAGGCAGACTCAGGAGGGAGTATCTGAATCAGATTATAGAATAATTAAGCTGCAGGACGTTCATAGAACTGGAAAACTACAGCCACCCAATCTTAAGATTGTCAACCGAAGAGTACTGTTATTCAGTTCTCTTAAAATTCGTGTTACGCTATGTATTGCAGTGTGAACTGGATTTAGTTTTACATGTACTTTACGCTTCTTTGTTCAAATAGGTGAGAGTTCTCTCTGTGTTTTCCAGATGAAGAATAGCTGAATATTTTCATGACCAGCCTATTACCAGAGGAAAGAAATGTATCCTAACCAGCTCTGAACAACCATCTGGGTGACCCCTTTAGAACAGATGACCGAGACTTGGATTTCGTCGTTACTAATTTATGTCTCATAGCGAGCAGATTATAGGGCTAAGTGATTGATTGCACGGCCGCTGAATATCAAACAATCCCAGGGTATGGTTCACTGCAATATACTGTGCGTGCTGGGTATTGATTGTTATCGAGACAATCCATGAAAGATTTAAGCGTCCTGGAAGCTCTTTGGGTAGTTCAATGACTTACCTGAAATCGAGTTCATTGTGGTTAAAGTGTTCTGAATTGTCCATTAACTCAGCAGAGTTACATACATTATTTAAATGTTTACAAATAACTTCACAAATAATTGTCTACTTACTTGTGTTAAACTTTCCTTCCTCATTCCCCATATTATGTGTTCAATCTTAGAAAGCTGCCTCTGTGGCTCAGTGGTAGTGTGTTGGCTTTCAGGTCTCAAGATAAGGGTTTCAAACCTGGCAGAGGTAGTCGGATTTTTGACGAACGGAAAAAAATCCATTCGACACTCCATGTCGTACGATGTCGGCATGTAAAAGGTCTCTGGTGAGGCATTAGGTGTTTTCCCGACAAAATTAAAACTTATCCGTAGACGCCTAAGAGAGATTCAGATTACGCTGCCATCTATTAGGTCAAGAGTAAAAGGTAATGTCGAAATTGACGAGAACACAGCCCGACGCCGTAGCTGAGTTCATACGATTATTATTATTATTATTATTATTATTATTATTATTATTATTATTATTATTATTATTATTCCCAGATGAAGTCAATGATATTGAAGTGCTTTTAAATGCATCACTTAAATGCATTAGTTTCCTGCCCGTTAAATAACTGATGTAGGATAAAATGTATGCAACCCGGCGTTTGTTAAGGCGGTGTTAATTTAAATATCTCCCAAATGGTCTCACAAACATTCAAAATAAACTTTCTCAGAAGAGCTTTCACTATCTTCTCTGAAATTTTGTTCAGGTACTAAAGTCAGATGAGTGCCAATTGAAATTGCAAATGTAACAGGCATACCAATTTACAGGTCCTAAATGTTACCAGTTTTGTCTGCGATATTGTATCCCTTCAGACGCAATGTGTTCAAACTAGAACACTAAGACTTTCTTGTCATAAAGAGGTTTGCCTGTGGAATGATTTGATGAAGAGTAATTTAATACAAGTTTTAAAATTAAATTTTATATTTTTTTAATCTTAATAAGTTCAGTGTTAAACATTTTTCTCCCGATAGAAGTAAGGTAACAGAATGGTGGATTGTCATTAAATCTATAACAGATATACAGCATCCCTGAAAATTTAATTCTGTTTTTCTGTTTTTGAGAAATGTTCACTATATCAACGAAAATTCAATTTGAACATAAAACATTTCAGAGGAAAGAATGTAAAGTTGCACTGAGGTTACAACTTACAAGTCTGAAACATTCAGTATCCATAATCCTGAATTCCGGTTTCCTTTTCCTCTTCCTGTTCCTTTCTCTGTTGACCCATGGCCAGTAGGCAGTAATGTTTGGTCTTTGAATGTTAAAAACTTAGCGTAAAATCGCGAAAAATCGCATATATATATTGTACATTATTACAAACAACATCACATACCAGTGTCAAGGGATTAGCCCCAGTTAAGAATTGTTGGTATATCTAAAACACTTAATGTAAGTTGAACTTTAAAGCTTGAAATTTTCTTCACCAAACGAAACGAAAATTAATTTATGCAGTAGAGGGTAAATGTGAGCGTTTCCTTCTGTCCTCTAACCCGGAAAGTCGTTTCATTACTTTGACCTCATCTTCAGGTACCCTCCTGTTACGGAGTTACCCGTGGACTGCAGAGGTAAAAGAAGGTGCGGGCTGGAATGGGTCTAACTACAAGGCCGAAAGATGAATTAAAATTTCAATAAAGGTTATATTTTCACAAATAGGAAAACTTAACAAATTTCACATAGAATTTAAACAGATAACAACAACTCAACCACTATCCACTAATCAGGTACAAGGTATAATTTTACAAACGAAAGTCCGATTTTCGGGGTCTTTACAAAGTTCTGGGCTTCGAGCCCCCAATTACACAACCCTTGAGCCACTAGCCCAACCTTACCAAGGTACACACTTGATCAAAGGGCAGAAAACCCCTTCATTCAAAAAGCATTAACTCTAAAAATCATAACGGGCCTCCTAGAACACTTCTACCAGATTAGAAAGAGCTGACCCGCTCTCGATGTTTCAAGCCTACTATAGGCAATACCATACATCGCAATCACTTGCCATCCAGGCACAACTTACAAGAATTAAACAGGGGTATCTCGTACCCAGCCTACGTTGCCTTAGCCGAAAAATAATAGGTTAAATAAATGGCCCGACAACAAAATGAAAGGAGGCGAAACTTTGCACTCCTAAATACACATGTTAAAACCTAAGAGGCACTAGACCGATGACACAGGGGCTATTCCCAAACTAGGGAGGTGACTCGTATAAGAATTTTTAACACATTAAGAAGAGAAGAAAATCGGTTATGAAAACGTAGTCGCCTCAAATCAAAAATGAAGGGGAGCTCGAGAGGGTAAAGCACTCTCTATCCCAGATTTACAGTTAAAGTAATAAGAAAATTTTACATAAGCCGGCACTATGTTACATTTTTAGACAGGTAGGTTACATTAAAAAGGGTTCGGACCTTCCCCGAGGGTTAAACTGCTGAGTTAGCAAGAAATAAAGATGTTAA
The DNA here is from genome assembly GCF_040414725.1 of Anabrus simplex. Lineage (NCBI taxonomy): Eukaryota > Metazoa > Arthropoda > Insecta > Orthoptera > Tettigoniidae > Anabrus > Anabrus simplex. The sequence continues at coordinate 209,668,360 of NC_090268.1, read as the reverse complement.
ACGGCCATTACCTTGTTGAAGAGCTGCTGCCCGAAGAAAGAGGCGCTACCCGCCCCCTGCTACACGTCCATACACTAAGCTAGAGGTTGAAGAAGTGGCGAGGAGCCGTGAAAATCAGCAGTTTATAAACACTCAGGGAAGATTCGAGACCTTTAATGAATAATTAAGACACACCCACTACATTTTATTGGTCGCTTAAAGTTACACATCAAAATCGAAGAAGAAACCTATGATTGGTTGGAAATTAATTGCTGAAATTACTGATTGGCTAAGTTCAAAACTGGTAGAAAGAAAGATTAATATTGCCAACCCACAAATGAAAGAGCAAAATTTAGTAAAGACAAAACTTCTGAATACAAAATTTCTTCAAGAAAGTTCATTCACTTCGCACCAGGGTGCATGATCCCAGTTTTACAGTAGAGACATATATGAGAGAATGTCCACACTTCTTGATCAATAGAAAACAAAATACGTTGAACTCCACACAGTACTGACAACTTCATAATCACAAAATTTCCGGTAGTGACATCTTCTGAGAAAACTTATAAATTGATACAGTTGTTAAAGTTCAGAGTTTCTCCTGTAGAGGAGTACTTTACGGCGGAAAATTCGAATGTGCGGCGTAGAGGTGTACCAGCCGGTACACCTCCAATCGTGGATTATTCGTTCCTTGTTCCGTTATCCGGCTCAGCCTCTGCTTGGTGCCATCTAGGTTTGCCTCTGAGATTCCAAACTTGGGTTAGGATGTGTTTCGTCAGCCTGCTGTGAGACATATGGAACACGTAACCGAAGAAAGTAAATTCCTCTTCCAGATCACATCTGTTACTTTTCCTACGTTTTTTCCATGTTACTTCTTTTAGTAGTCCCTAACATATTTCCCCGTGTCCTTGTTTCTAGATTCTCCAGTTCTCGTTTTGGAGTTTTATTTCACTAGCTCAGTGTTTCTGGCGCATATGAGACTTGTGGTCATCTTATCTCCCCATGATAGTGCTCTCTTACTGTATGTATCAAGAGTATTTAGGTAGGCTGCCTTCATTTTAATTAACCTTGCCTCCACACAATGTTTTCATTATTCCTCATATCTAGCCTCTCTCTTAAATATTTGAACGTTGCAACCTTTTGAACATCGGCCTGTGTTGATTTTATCTTAAATTTACATTAATTATTAAGCAAATTACTACAAAATTGTATAAGTAATCTTAATAAAAGGGCATGAATATAAACTGAATCACATACATGGGTATTCATAACCTACAGAGAGCACGATCGTGCAATACCGAAATGTACTGTTTTATCTTTGCGTATATCCTGTTAGGGCCGCAGTCTCCCAATATGATGCTTCATCAGAATAATACAGTTACGCTCTGTTTATTGTTCGGTCTGTGGTCAAATGTATGCAACAAAAACGTTCCAGACAGCTATTTTTATGAATTTATCCCAGAAAAAAGTGCACGTAGGTATGATGAACTGAAATTGATTACACTAAAACGATGACATTGTCGAGATAGACAGATGTTCACTGGTGGATGTGCCTAGTGTTCATATTCTGGATTGGTTATTAGAGTCATTAGCTAAGTAGTCCGCAATATCATTCATTCCTACATCGAGTACTGAGTGGCCATTATTATGTCCCTGAAATTCCAACTTCCTCTTTCAAGTCTGAGTCTGTGATATTGGTGTAGGTCTACCTAGGAGCGAACGTGTCTAATATTTAGTAGTTAACTCTCCGCAGGTCCTAGTTGTTCTCCACTACAGGCTACTGAGCTACTGGCACCAAGACGGTCAAACACAAATAGCAGTGATTGCATGCACGTGTTACTTTATTTGAATTTGCGTGCCAATTTTACTTACGCTGCACTGCTATTGCTAGAGTCATAAGTACGTGCTCACTTGCACGAAGATTGATTGATTGATTGATTGATTGATTGATTGATTGATTGATTGATTGATTGATTGATTGATTGATTGATTGATTGATTGATTGATTGATTGATTGATTGATTGATTGATTGATTGATTGATTGATTGATTGATTGATTGATTGATTGATTGATTGATTGATTGATTGATTGATTGATTGATTGATTGATTGATTGATTGATTGATTGATTGATTGATTGATTGATTGATTGATTGATTGATTGATTGATTGATTGATTGATTGATTGATTGATTGATTGATTGATTGATTGATTGATTGATTGATTGATTGATTGATTGATTGATTGATTGATTGATTGATTGATTGATTGATTGATTGATTGATTGATTGATTGATTGATTGATTGATTGATTGATTGATTGATTGATTGATTGATTGATTGATTGATTGATTGATTGATGGTCCGTGTAGGAACACTTGAGGTCATCCAATTAGGCTAATGTTTTACGATGCAGATCCAGCTTCCTCTGGATATTCTGCGGCAGGTCTCGTGCAACCTCAGAGATTTAGGGAAGCCTGAGTACTGTATAGGTAACGTGGAACATAAAAAATAGCTGGGCTGTTTAGTTCAGGCGGTTGAGACACAGGACTTCTGATCCCAACTTGGCCGGTTTGATCCTGTTTCAGTCCGGTGATATATGTCAGCCTCGTGTCAGTAGATTTACTGGCACGTAAAAGAACTCCTACGGAGCTAACACCTCTGCGTGTCCGATAACCGTAAATGTAGTTAGTGAGATGTAAAGACAATAACATTACAATTACATAAAAATGAAGTGCTGTACTACAGTGATGGTGCTTGTGATTCTTATTTTTATGGGGAGTTACAGGGACTGCCTAGATGATGTGATAATGGCCTGAATGGTTCACCCGTAAGGATCTAAGTTATATTTCACTTCAGGGAGTCGAAATAAGTAGAAATGTAATTTCCATTTCCAGCGTAGCATCGGTCCCTGAGATTCGCCCAGCATCCACCAAATGATGCCATGCACACACCTTTCAAGTTTAAGTCCGAAAGCCTCTGACATTTTACTAAACACCTACAAAATAATCAATTTGTAACTAGTTGTATGGCCTGATTTAGTTCCAAATCTCTTATATTCTTATCAATATAAACTGGTTCTTATAATTGTCCATTTAGTTTCTCTCTACTTCTCTTATCCTGTACGACCGAAGTTAATTCATGGACGTAAAAACAGCTACGTATATATATAGGCAGCAACACATAACGATGACGATGATGATGATGATGATTATGCTTGTTGTTTAAAGGGGCCTAACATGTAGGTCATCGGTCGCTAATGGTACGAGATCGAACGAACTTACATGTTAATAAAAATTTTGAAATGTATCCACTGACTAGAATTTAAAACAAATGGTGATGAAAAATGATTATCTGGATCTAATTTGAAATGCCTTATTTTCTGATAAAATTATTCAGAGTATAGATTACGGTATAATAAGGCATTGCCTTGAAGTTCTGTAATAAATACCATTCAAGTTAGAACTTAAATACACAAAAAACTAAGTAAATGCAATAAAAGCGTAGTAAACAATAAAATTCAAAATAATATAAAATATACTTTTATACTCGATAAAACAGGCCACTCTCCCTCATGAAACGGATGACAAGGTATGCTTACTCCTCATCATCTCGTGGGATGAGGGAGATGATGCTCAGAAGTTTTAGACTACGGCGCAGATCGGCCAGGTCCACGCACTCCGTAAGGATGTGTACCACGGTAAGATGACCGCCGCACATTCACATCGGCGGGTGCGTTGCTATGCCGTGACCGATTTAAAGACGATATAACAGCACTCCTTCCCTCCGAGAAGCCTGAAGGGATGTCTTCCGTACCTTCGTAGATCGTTTTATCGCTCTCATCTTATTTGGGAGAGGGGTGGCCTGCCACTCCATATCCCAATGGTACATAACCAAATGTCACACCTCAGAACGAATATAACTGGCTGGAACCTTGCAATGCAACGGGGGCCAAGTGACTGCCTCCTTGGTAGCCCCACAAACGCAATCAGTGTATAGTTCACAGATATTGAAATACTATACCTTCCACACTTCAAAGAACTTCCGTGGTCATTAAGGAGGTGGATTTCCTTGATACAACTGCTTAGGTCTTAACAATAATCAGAAGTAGTGTAAAACACAGAAGACTCTGAGTATCGGTAAAGGAAGCACAAGGGCCACAAATGCTGGGGCTGTACCTTAATTAAGGCCACGGCCGCTTCCTTCCAACTCCTAAGCCTTTCCTATCCCATCGTCGCCATAAGACCTATCTGTGTCGGTGCGACGTAAAGCCCCTAGCAAAAAAAGGGACACAAATGGCATGGCTTGGGTGGTATAACGTTGGTCTTTTCAGCCAAAGCTCGCGGGTTCGATGCCTGCTGAACACGCTGTATTTGGAGGTAGATTTACTGCCACATAGAAAAACTCTTGTATGGGGCAATATTCCGGTACCTCGGCATTTCCAGAAGCCGTAAAACTACTAAAGGGTACATGAAACGGGTAACACTAAACTATTCAGCGGACTCCACGAAATAAGTGTTTATAATTTCCTTAGCCGAAATCCGAAAATGAGCAGCTGGTTGTAGATTTTTCTGGTACAGAATGACGCGTGGATCCACTTTCAAGCATTTTTCTGTGCCATTCTTACATTATTTTCTTAAATATATTTGGATGTTGTTGTCCCATAGTTCATTACACTGGAACGTATTGTTAGCATCCTCATCTAAGCAGAGTCCATACCATAATGTCAGAATATAAACCACATTACTTCGAAATCACGAGATGTTACGTAAGAAATACAGGGTGATTCATATTAATGTTTGGTTATAATTATAACCATGCAGTACGTTTCTCAATATACAGTATCTATGGTAGAATTACTTATCCACACAGCAGATACTGAAAATTGCTTCCTTCTGGTGGTCACATCTGCACCTGGTTTTGCATATTTTTGGCAGTCCGCTACAGTATTTCTGGTTCGATGTTGTTAATTTAGGTGATGATATTCGCCTTCAAATCATCAACTGTTCTTGGGTTATTACGATACATAGTATTAATTTTATCTTTAAGGTAAACCCATCAGGAAAATCTGGTGGTGTAAGTGTGGCCAATCTAGGAGGCCATATATTTAAATACATTTTAATATTAACTGAGTTTAAATTTAAAAATGCCTTGCAGTCTTCCTGGATCAGTCAGGCCCTAACACACTGCAGGATTACTAGATAAAAGGTGTCAGCCCGGTAGAATATCCTTCGTGAACTTTGCTCGACCAAGTCGGACGCACATGCAACAGTACTTTGGATATCTGCTTAAGCTGTCAGCTTTTCTGCGGCAGAATAAGTAAGCTCTGTGTGATTCAATTCTGGCAATAGAAATCAGGTGGATGTAGCTTTGAATGAAACCTGCAGAGTAGTTACAGGATGCCTGAAAGCAACCCCTACCGAAAAAATTTACTGCTCTTACCACTTTAAGCAAATCACCAGCAAAAGCACGCCGAGACCTGTAGTGAAGTACAATACACCACCAATAGGAGTGGATGGTATCACAAGAATATCAGCACAGCTGGGCTACTTGTGGGTCAATTAATCCTTTGAGGAGTGATACAGGAAGATCTAGGAGCAATCTCAAGAAGTGGAGGTATTCAGAAAATCAGTCAGAACATGATGATTGCGAGGAAAAACAAGATTTCCCACACATATATAATTATAAACTATGCAGTGTCCATTGTACACTTCAAGACATCATACAAGCGTCCGAAGATGGAATTGTCACTGATTTTTGGTTGGACTTAGTGAGACCGAACCAAAGCCTTATCTGTACCTTTTTGGTGCTGTGTATTTTGTTCAATGTAATGGGTAATTTGTGGTTTATATGCACACTGACTTAACAATTGTCATGGGTTAGTCACCTTATAGCGTGTGGAGGCTCCTCAGGCCCTGCTAACTGCAGTGAGACGCCGTGGAAGTTAGTCGACAAGTCCCTGGTAGTCCTCTGGACGCAGCTGACACCAAATTGTTTGCAGAGCGGCCGCCAATGCTGGTCTGTTCGTGGGTGCAGCATCCATGGCACGGAGCCTGCGTTTCAAGACATCCCAGATATGCTTGATAGGGTTCATATCGGAGCTCCTGGATGGCCATGGCAGTCGTTGGACCTCCGCTGCATGTTGCTGGAACCATTCCCGGGCGACGTGGGAGCGATGTGGCGGCGCATTATCATCTTGAAACACCGCAGAACCGTCTGGGCACTGGAAGGCCAAAAATGGGTGGAGATGGTCTCTGAGCAGCTCAGCATACCACGCATCATCCAAAGTCTCTTTCAGAACAACTAGGGGACCCATTCCATACCAGGAAAATGCACCCCAGACCATAACAGAGACACCAGCGCCCTGGACCACACCTTCGAGGCAGGCGGGATTCATCGCTTCATGTGGTCTGCGCCATACACGGTGCCTCCCATCGGCATGGTGCAGTTGAAATCGTGATTCGTCGGACCACATCACGTTACGCCATTGTTCCAGTGTCCATCCCCGATGACTGGCGACAAATGCGCGTCGTTGTGCCCGATGACGTTGGGTTAACTGTGGCACCCGTGTGCGGCGCCGGCTCTCATACCCCATAGAACCCATGTTCCTACGGATTGTCCACTAAGAGACGTGTCTAGCACGGCTTGTGTTGAATTGAGCCGTGATTTGTTGCACGGTTGCCTGTTTGTCACTACTGACAATCCGTCTCAGATGTCACGATCACGGTCATCGAGGGTGGCTAGACGGCCGGTCGTTAGTCTGTTGTGGACGGTGACATCCGCATTCAACCATTCACGGTACACCCTGGACACGGTTGATCGTGTGAATCCGAATTCCCGCACCTCTTCCGAAATCGCACTTCCCATCCGTCGGGCACCGACTACCATAACCCGTTTGAACGGTGTCAGCTCACGACGACGTTCCATGTTACACCTGTCACATGCACAGCCACTGCTCACAAGGTCTCCTATACAACTGCCGCTGGCATAGGGGGCGTGTGGTGCACAGACAACACACCTGCGCATCAGTGCTCCGCTATCCCATGACATTTGCTAAGTCAATGTATATTAATTTGTACTCCTTAAATTGTATCAACGCTCTGACACGAAATCATAATAACAATAATCATCATAATAACTCCCTTCATGTGTAACTGATATACTTCACTCAGCAGGACCTTCACGATGCTCGTTTCGAATGCGAACTCACAGCAGCTTTTTTCAAGTCAGCCATTACCGATTCAAGACAGTAGTTTAAAAGAAAGAATGGCGTAATATTTATGGAATTTAAACAAACTTTCCCTGGTTTTGAGTCGTGGAATCGAACAAAAGCCCATTATCTTGAACGGTCAAGAATTTACAGTATTGTACACTTCTCCGTAGGATTTTTTCGAAAAACTCCGTATCTCTTGCGTATCCATACAGCCAGAGCTTTCGAATAGCGTAAAACTGTAGTTTTTTTTTTTTTTTTTTGCTAGTTGCTTTACGTCGCACCGACACAGATAGGTCTTATTGCGACGATGGGACGGGAAGAGGCTAGGATTGGGAAGGAAGCGGCCGTGGCCTTAATTAAGGTACAGCCCCAGCATTTGCTTGGTGTGAAAATGGAAAACCACGGAAAACCATCTTCAGGGCTACCGACAGTGGGGTTCGAACCTACTATCTCCCGAATACTGGATACTGGCCGCAATTAAGCGACTGCAGCTATCGAGCTCGGTCGTAAAACTGTTTAATCAGCCATGTAGATATATAGAAAGATCCTAAACTTATAACAGCTTAATATTTTATATACACTCCGGCTCCATGGCTAAATGGTTCTGGGTTCGATTCCCGGCAGGGTCGAGAATTTTAACCATCATTGGTTAATTTCGCAGGCACGGAAGCTGTGTCTATGTGTTGTATTCATCATCATTTCATCCTCTTCACTACGCGCAGCTCGGGGGGGAGGGGAGTCAAATCGAATGACCTGCACCCGGCGAGCCGAACATGTCCTCGAACACTCCCGGCACTAAAAGCCATATGCCATTTCATTTGTTCATTTTATATACATTTTTAATGATGGTTTACACCATTTTCGTCAGTGTTCACATGTCATGTGATGACGGTTTAAGGGCACACACTTTGGTGAACGTCGAGCTCTACACCTAATAATGTACATGCACTGTGCGTTCCCTCTCCATTCTTAAACGATAGACAGCGTGTTTGAAGCTCCCGCAGTAATGAGCAGACTTTGATTCCTGTAGCGTATCAAATGCATTGATGTAATTACAATGTCCCCATGGTTAAATGCCGCCATTCATTTTGGAGCTTACCGTTGAAAGTGGATCATGTAAAATTGTCATTTGAATGTAAATGCAGTGCAATGTCTAATGCCTTGGATTAAAGGTATTAGTAACATCCAATTTATCAAATCCCAGGGGTTCTCCGGATCAAGTTATGAAACATGACCAGTAGCGTGCATAGTAGAAATTCAGGGAGGATACTTACTAGCAGATAGTTTCGTTACCCTATCAGGAATGCCATCAAGATTGAACAAATTCACCAGTCAGGGGAATTTATTTACATGTGAGAAGGAAATACATTTTATACGGATCTAATACCTATCAATGGATTTTGCGTTTTATCCGTACATTAAGAAAATTATTATCTTTTTCTCCTTCTTCTATCGCTTCCCTCACACCCTGCTGGAGCGGGCGCTAGCTCAGTAGCACATGCAGATTTGGCACTGATCTAATAAATAGTAATGTTTTTTGGCTGAACGCCCCCTAACTAATTTTTACCGTTTTCGGGGACGCCGAGGTGGCGGAATTTTGTCCCGCAGGAGTTCTTTTACGAGCCAGTTAATCTACCAACACGAGGCTGACGTATTTTAGCACCTTCAAATACCAGCGAACTGAGCCAGGATCGAACCTGCCAATTTGGGTCCAGAAGGGCAGCGCCTCAACCGCCTGAGCCACTCAGCCCGGCTAGCCCTGATCTGTGAACGGATGCCAGTCCTGGACGGATGTGTTCAGTAATATGTGTTCCTGCAGTGGCTGGTAGTGTTGAGTGCGTGCGCTGCTTAGTGTTTTGAGGCATTGCCCTGTCCCCGACGCAAAGGAATTAATTGGAAACGATTACATTCGAGGAGCCAGCTGGAATCGAAAACTGAATCCAAGGTGCCCGACAATTATGAAAATGGTAATATTGTTTTTTAAACATGTTTCTCATACCATGAAAGTACATTAGATTCCACTGGTCCATTTTTTGTTTCTCTTTGTTTTTTGTTTGTTTTTGTTTGTTTGTGAAGGTGGTCAATTCCCATTTAACTGAACTCAAGACATCCGGGAATAGAGCCTCAGAGGACATTTTAGTGCGTGTAAACGAATTTATTTCTTCTACAAACACTTTAACGAAAATAAAATGCTTAGTTCTATCATGTATTTCTGCTAAAACGCACTGGTCCTAGTCAAAGTCCTATCCGAAGTCACCTGAATTCGAAACCAGGTCACACAGATAGGAAGTCAGTTAGGCCACTGTTCAAGTTCGAAATGCTGTGAGAAATGCAACAAATTTTACTAATTAATTATATAAAAATGATTGGAGATTAATAATAATAATAATAATAATAATAATAATAATAATAATAATAATAATAATAATAATAATACTTTCTGAAAATGAGAATATTTTGTCACTTGTACAGAATGGACAAAGACAGATTAACAAAACAAGGTTTTGAACACAATGTAAATAAAACGAGCAGGCAGTTTTCAAAGAAGCCGAAAAAGATTCGGAACCACTCAACATTAACAAAGAACAATTTGCAAAAGGAAAACAATTTAGGAAAGCAATATTTGATGATAGATTTATTGAGAAGGCCTGTAATAAATCAGGCAGTAAATTGACGGAAGAAATAAACAACACCGAGACAGGTTGAAGAACTTTTGGGAAAATAAGAAGAATGGAATGAATGAATAATAATCATGAGACTGAAGAAAGGTTTCTAAATCCTTTCACAGCATGACCAACCACAAAGCAACCGTTGTGTGATGTACGCACTTTAGTGTCGGTGGGAATCCCATGTTCTTGTAATTTAAAATCAATTCCTTTCTGAGGATATAAACAATTCCTCATAAATGGGTCGATACTAGGAAGCCACGCAGTCTGGTTATAGGACACTCTGTATAAACATGTTAACGTACGCGGAACTGTCAATTATCTCTAAGTTATCCTGTACCAGGAAATAATATATTATGGAATCTCGTCGAAGATTGCGGAATCTAATAGAAAACATAATTGGAATACAGCTGACTGAAGTGATAATATGCGAGAACTTGTAGCTGGTATCCATCTTATATTCACCCATATGCTTCTCCTTTAAAAGGGTTTTCTCGATATGAGGTCAATGTCAGAAGTAGGATAATGGATTATTTATATTTCTAAACAAGCGGCACATCGAGGTTTAAGACAGGTTCAATTTTGATTTTATGGTGGCGAAGTTTGTGTCTCGGCGGATGCAAACTGTAGGGCGGTGTGGATAATGTTACTGATAATTTCTACATAATTATGTTTATTGATTTTCACAGAAGTATACTCTATAAATCTCGACAAGTGAGTTTCTCATATATTTTATATATTTTATGCAGTTATTTTTGCTTGTGGAGAGGCGATCCTTCACATCTATATGGAAAAATTGTGATATATAAAGAGCCTTGTGTGCATAAAGCCAAAACTCTCAGCTTAGCCTAACTGGCTTCTGCCCGAAATTAGTGAAAGGAATGAACAAAACTTCTGAAAGAGAACCGCTTAATATGTCGGTAGTTATCGCAAGAGGAAATTAGTAATATGCATCTTGGTACATGGATCCTTCCATTCCCATTTCACACTAATATAGAGCAGGAATATTAGTATTCTTTCTTTCTTTCTTTCTTTCTTTCTTTCTTTCTTTCTCTCTTTCTTTCTCTTTCTTTCTTTCTTTCTTTCCTTCCTTCTTTCTTGCTTTCTATCCGTCCTTTATTTTTCTTCTTTCTTTCTTTCTTTCTTTATTTACAACACGATGGGAGATAGAAACGGAGCCTGAAAGAGGACCTATAACAACGATTACGAAAGCAAGATATCGATAGGATGACAGGAAGGAGGAAGGTTTATTGGTTTGGATATGTCATCAGAGCGGACGGATTCCTCACAAAGCGAATATTTAATTACCAACCGGTCGGGACAGGCTCAAGAGGACACCCAACGACACGATGGAAAGGACGCGTGATGAGAGCTTTGAAGCAGGTAGAGCCGATGGCCACGGAATGGGAGGTACGAGTCAAACAGTAATGGGACATCATCTACAAAATATATCTGTAGCTGCGACGGTATGTGTGATTGACACCTACATTAACATGGACATGTTATGGGGCTGCAGGTCTATCTGAAATTAGCGTCATCTACTTCCCGACACCATAAGAGCTTGAAAAATTCTCGTATCAAGTGTATCTCGTTCCAATCCTCAATACAGAATTAAAATCTTTGAACTGGCCGGAAATGGAACACAGGGCCTTGGAATAAGAGACAGGCAAGCTACCTCTACACCACAGGACTTACTACTACTACTACTACTACTACTACTACTACTAGTGCTACTAGTGTCATATTTACGAGGTCTAGAATGTCTTACATTTTCTCACAATTCATGAGCCTTGCCAATCTTTTGTTGATAAACTTTATTTCGCTTTATGGGAACTCTTTATCTCTCCTAGGAATGGAGAAGGATGCATTAACTGTACCCCCTGCATGTCGTTAGAGGCTGTTATGCATGGTGTGAAAATGTTGCTCATAGGGTCGCTCGATGCGTGCATTTCGATGGGCTTAGCAGAGTGAGATATAATAGCAAATTCTGGCGCAGTGGGGAAAGCAATGGGAAACTTCGTAACTCCTAATTCCCCTAATACGCTTCTTCATTGATACCTGGGCGAACTAATCGCTGATGACTGAGCTGTCGGTGTCCAAACCTGCCTCTCACGGTATATTTCACATGTGAAAGTTCCGATGTAAATGTTCTGCGCATGTAAATGGCTCACTACAAAACTTCCTTATAATGTGAGTGAGGAACTTGTTAAAGGGACCGTAGAAATGAGGAAAGCGAGATGTAGACATATTACTTCAATTTATGTGTTTACTAAGTTGCAGCTCGGGGCTGCAATAGGCAGCATGTATAGCGCCTGTCCCTCCCAATAGCTGACCTCAAACTGTAGTACCTGACGAGGTCCCATCATGTCCACATCGAATCCAGCCGACTGCATCGATGGAGTGTCTCCAGATTATTCTGTTGTCTAGAAGGCATTTCAGATATTGCAAGGTCATATTCATTGCATGTTTGATGTTATCTATCCATCTCAATGTGAGCTGTCCTCTTCTTCGAGTCCCTTCCATCATTCCAAGCACGATTCCCTTCTCCAAGGAATCAGACAGCCTCATACTATGTCCAAAAGAACATAGCTGTAACCATGTGATAAATTCCTCAAGAGATATACCTGGATTGATATTCTGAATGACCCACTGATTCGTCTTCTTGGCTGTCCAGTGTATACGCAAAACCCTTCTCCAGCACCAGAGCTCAAATGCATCGATGCACTTTCAGTCACACCTTATACGGTCTAGAATTCACATCCGTACTTTATTATGGGAAAGACTAATACTTTAACCATTCTGATCTTAGTATATATTTCTTGACGTGATGCCTTGGAATGCTGGCCTGCCAGTGCTAAACGACGGGGGATCTGTGAACTGATAGAGCTTTCATTACTTATGGTTAAACCTAGAATATATAAATGATCTACCACTTTGATGACTTTGTTATGTATCTTGATATCTGAAGGTGTACCGGTTGTAAGAATTCTAACACTCCAATCTAATACTACAGCGTAACGGATACACTGTACAATAATAATAATAATAATAATAATAATAATAATGGTATTTGCTTTACGTCCCACTAACTGCTTTTTCGGTCTTCAGAGACGCCGAGGTACCGGAATTTAGTCCCGCAGGACTTCTTTTACGTGCCAGTAAATCTACCGACACGAGGCTGTGGTATTTCAGCACCTTCAAATACCACCGGACTGAGCCAGGATCGAACCTGCCAAGTTGGGGTTAGAAGGCCAGCGCCTTAACCGTCTGAGCCACTCAGCCCGGCTCACTGTAAAATGATACACGGGAGTAAACAATTGTCCCTTGCCCGGCATCCAGCCATATAACTGGGCCAAATGACGCCAAGCATCTACCTCAATAAATTGGAAGAAAGTCAAGGAAGAAGAAGAATTATCTCAATAAGTAGCGATGCTACCCTACTTACTGAGCTACCCTCGTACACCCTCATACATGCATGTAGTGAAAGGGACAGCAGGCGAATCCACTTTGTATAATCACTATATTCCACTCTGAAGGACTCTCCCATTTCCGGGAGAACGTGGCATATTCCCGTGCACGATGAATACAGATCGTGAAAATTTACATGAGGCAGCTCCCCTTCTCCTTGTTTATCAGTCACATAATTGTTGAGAGGGTTCAACCCCTTCTTCTTTCGGATGGGGTGAAATGTACGTGGATGGAATGATTTCAGCCACTCTGTATTCATTTAAAAATGTATATATCATTATTTATCCTGTAGTATTCACCTCGGCAGGGTGCTTCACTTCCTGTATTTCCATGCGTGCAACTCACGTGTATTCACCACGTTCAAGAGGTACTTGTAGAACAATATGCGTGCGCCACTCGCAAGGATTTATCAGTGTTGTTGACGCTGGAACATCAACTCTTCCATACACATGTCACACACCTCTCCCGCTAGGTGTGGTGTAGCAGACTGTGTCTGTTGGTACTTTGACATTATTGTTAAAAAATCCTTATTGTTACTCTAATAATTACTGTAATTGATGTTTTTGCTTATGTTGCCATCTAGTGGAGACACAAGTCCGTATTTATCGCCATTTAGAACGCCTGGATGGTATGCATAGCTACCTAACGGTGTGGACGGACAAGCTACCGCCTTAAACCTTAGCCATTCCAGTGCAAGAACACCTGTGCTGTCGCTGCTGTAGAGCGGGCTGTAGCCTCTCCAGGCTGAATATACCCTGCTGCATAGATTACAATGCGAACGGACTTATGCCCTTACCTAATACTTCTCTTATTAACCATTGCCGTTACTTCTACAATTATTGAAACTGTGGTTATTTGTAATAGTATCCATAGGCGGGTATTTATACCGTATAAATGGAGGATCATACTTCTCCTAGTGAACCGACACTGCATTGTCCTACAACGCGGGTTTGCAGTGATGTCTCAACGCCAGTGTCTTGGGAAGGTGTGGAAATCCAGCTGGTGAGACCTTTGTCACACTGGAGCGGTACGCTGGTTATTTCACGATTACATAAGCCTAAACCGAGCTCGAAAGCTGCAGTACTTTAAGTGCGGCCAGTATCCATTTATCGGGAGATAGTGGGTTCGAGCCCCACTGTCGGCAGCCCTGAAGATGGTTGTTCGTGGTTTCCCATTTTCACACCAGGCAAATGCAGGTGCTGTACCTTCATTTAGGCTACGGCCACTTCCTTCCAATTCCTAGGCCATATGACTTGTTATTGTCGGTGTAACATACCATAAATAGCAGAAAAATATGAAGGAGAGGAGAAGGCAGACCGACTGAAACTGAACTGGTGCTCTCTAAATGCTTACGTGATACGAATGGGTTATTTATTACGAAAGAAAAACGATTTCATTTATAGAAATGTCTACATAACGATTGGTTATATATTGTTTAGTTTGTTTAGCTTTTGAGTTAATTTTAAAATGGATCACCAATAGATCAAATGGATTATTGTGCTGGCTGTGTCTTTTATTCCTTTGTACCCTGCAGAAGTCTACAGCAATTGTTTCCAGAACACTCCTACTCTCCTTCTAAGAATGGCACTTTATATTGCCGTTCTATGAAAAGATTTAAAGTTGTTCTCGAAGTCTGTATGGCGAAAGTGGAGGAGCTTCTGAGAATACCCATCGCCTGTGAAATTCTCAATATCCATGGTCGATTCCATGTCGGCACGTTGCTAACCGAATTGCCACAGGACGAAATGCTACCTGGTAAAGGAGCAATTTAATGAGGTTTCTTAACCTGGGCGTCAGAAATATTGTCTAGAATGTTTTAAAATTACATTTCCAAAATTAGGGGCTACTCTCGATGTTCACGAGGCTACGTGTAAGGTCGGTAATTTGTACAAATTGACCCTTCTGTTTCATAGTTTGAAAATGTCTTCCCCTGGGTAGCGAGCGGCCTACCCGCATTGTGTAGGACTAAGCCTAGAGTTCCGATCCTTTACCGTGTGTTTCCTTCTCTCTATATTATGAACTAGCAAATGTACCCGTGCTTCGCTACGGTATTCTACATTGTATACGGATATCGACGTAAATACTGTGCGTGCAGTAAATGAGATTGCTTTAAAACTGCATGCCTCTTAGCCTTATCCGAGAAATAGCATGGGGAGGTTCCCATACGTTGTTTCCAATGTAAAGTGAGGGTTGCGGAGTTGTGATGATAACGGCAGGCTCACTTGCCTACTGCCATTCACAATCGAGTTGACAAGTTTACATTATAATTGCAGGCCCCATTGCCTACTGCGCGGTCACAATCGATTTGGGGAGTTTTAGTTACAATGGCAGACCCATTTCCTACTTTCAGACATTACAGTTGAGGAGTTTTTATTATAATAGCAGGCAACTTCCCTACCACCAATCAAAATTGAGTTGTGCAGTTATCATTATAATGACAGGCCCTTTTTATTGCTGCCAGCCAGCTTACTGCCAGTCACACAGAATTAGTGAGTTTCCATGAAAATAGCAGGCTACTATGCCTAATGCTAGTCAAATTTTAGATTGGAACATTTGTTTATAATGGCGGGCACCCTGGCCTAGAGCCAAACACAATAGGGTAGGGGACTTTCGAACAAAACTGCATGATCCCTTGCCTTCTGCAAGACAAATCGAGAAGTGAATTATTCATTAAAATGGTAGGCCCTCCTTACTAATGCCAGTTACACAGGAGTTGGAGAAGGACCCCATTCCTACTGCCAGCAGTCAAATTCGGTGTAGGGAGTACTGATTACAATAGCAGACACAATCTTTCTCGATCGCTACAAATCGACATCAATGATGATGATGATGATGCTTGTTGTTTTAAGGGGCCTAACATCGAAGGTCGTCGGTCCCTAATGGAACGTGATGGACGACATGATACATGATATTTAAAAATTTTAAAATGTATCCACTGACTAGAGTTTAAAAAAAATATGGTGATGAAAAAATGAGTATGAGATTAAAACAGCAGTGGATCTAATTTGCAATGCCTTATTTCTAATAAAATAAGAGAAGATACAGTGGTGCATATATATATACTTCATTTACATTAGACGTTAAAATAACACATTAAAATACGCAACACAAACTAAAATGTAGTCAATAGGTTAAAGGCGCAATTGAAACAAAGACACGAAGACAAAGGACATCACTAGACACGGTAAAACAGACCACTATTCCTCATAAAGCGGATGACGAGGTCTGCTGACTGTTCGTCATCTCGCAAGATAAGAGAGATGGTACCCGGAAGGTTAAGACTACGGCGAAGATCGACCAGGTCCATACACGGTCCATACGGTAAGATGGTCGCCGCAGGTACACACCGGAGGGGGTTCTCCTTTCAAAAGATGCGGGTGAGTTATGATACCGTGGCCGATCCGAAGACGACATAATACCACGGCTTCCCTTCGCGAAGCCCGAAGGGAAGTCCTCCATACCTTCGTTGTTCCTTTTATCGCTCTCAGCTTATTGGGAAGTGGAATGGCCTGCCACTCCATCTCCCAATGAGACATGACCAGATGTCTCAGCTGAGAGCGAATATCACTTGCTGGAACCTTGAAAGGCAACGGGGGCAGTGTAACTGCCTCCTTGGCAGCCCGATCTGCTAACTCGTTTCGCTTGGGAGCCACAAGAACGTAATTCTGGTGCCAGCATCCGAACACCCGGCCAGCAGGTCCTGGATTCGCTGCACCAGAGGGTGCCGAGGGAAACAGGTATCAATAGACTGGAGCGAACTCAAGGAGTCAGTACACAGAAGAAACTGACGGCGTTCATTGTACAGTGCGTACCGCAAAGCTCTACAGATAGCATAGAGCTCTGCTGTGTACACACTACAGGTTTCCGGAAGAGCGAAAAGAAACCTATCATTGTCGACAACGAACGTCCTTGAACCATCCGTGTAGACGACGACTGAGCCTGGGTAGCGGCCAACGACGGACAGGAAGGGCCTCCGATAAATCGAAGGGTCCGTGTTCTCCTTCGGGCCAGCGTGTAGGTCCAGGATTATTTGAGGTCGCCGTACTACCCACGGAGGTTCCCCACTTGGTTGTCTGACAAGGCAAGGAACCGAAGGTACGTCAAACAATCTGTAACTGCTATCTAAACGTATTCCAACCGGCCGCGTTGCTCGGGGATGAGCGGCGTTCAGCAAACGGTTACCATTGTTGAAAACGCTAGAATAGCTTGGATGAAGTGGCATCTGTCGCAAATTAGCAGCATAGGTAAGAAGCAGTTGTTGGCGCCTTAGGCGTAAAGGCGGCACACCAGACTCAGCGAGCAGGCTAGGTATGGGGCTTGTACGAAAGGCTCCCGTCGCTAACCGAACCCCGCTGTGGTGAATGCTGTTTAGCTTCGCAAGAACGCTTGGTCTTGCTGAACCATATGCTCAACTGCCGTAGTCTAGGCGAGATAAAATATGTGCCCTATAGAATCGTAGGAGCACCGCGCGGTCAGCCCCCCAAGAAGTGCTGCTAAGAAACTTCATGAGATTAAGCTTCTTAGTGCATTGCACTTTTAACTGCCGCACGTGTGGCTCCCACGATAATTTACTGTCAAAAAGGAGCCCAAGAAATCGGTAAGTATCAACAACTGGAAGAACGACATTGTCTAAATAAAGCTCAGGATGCGGGTGAAGAGTACGTTGACGACAAAAGTGGACAACAGATGTATTTGCGGCAGAAAACCGAAAGCCATGTTCTAAGGTCCACTGCTTCACCCTCCGAATAGCTTGCTGTAATTGTCGCTCTGCGACTGCCATACTGCACGAGCTATAGTGCAGAGCAAAATCGTCCACATATAGGGACGGTGTTACTGCTGGACCAGCAGCAGCAACAATACCGTTTATGGCAATCGCGAACAGAGTGATACTAAGGACCGATCCCTGTGGAACTCCATTTTCTTGAACGTGGTATTGCGAATAAGTTCTCCCTACTCGGACACGGAATAGACGGAGGGACAAAAAGTTCGCTATAAATGCCGGCAAGTTACCTCGAAATCTCCATTGATGCAGGACTGAAAGGATACCATATCGCCATGTGGTGTCGTAAGCCTTCTCTAAGTCAAACAAAACAGCTACCAAGTGCTGTTTGCGGAGAAACGCATCCTGGATAGTACTCTCGAGACGCACCAGATCGACATCAATTAATATATATAGATGGACAAACGAAAGTATATGCATGTTTACAATATTGCAGACCTTCATTTACAGATTAACTGCTGCTAAACGATACGTCATACTGACAAAGGATTGTACCGTAAGGCGCAGTATTTAGCGATCTGAATGGCTGGTCCTATGATATTTTCACGCATTTCATCTATTCATGGGTCAGATTGAGTCCGAAACGTTGAATAAGTTAAAATTTGTGTAAGATTATCTTACATTGCATTAATTTTCGGATAATTATGTGACATAGCATTTGGCTCACATATGGGTACTGGGTGGGCCAATGTTCGTGTAGAGTTTGATCATACTATCTTTCCTGTAAGTGATTGAAAGTATGAATTTTATACGTAAAGAGTCCAAATTTACTTAAAATCGAGAAATAGAGAAAAATCTAACGTATAAGCGATACAGATACGACAAAAAGTCATAAGACCGAGGTTGAAGATCACTCCTAATTCAACGAAGATTTTGCCATCCGTTATGCGATAGGACTTCCCGTTTATCCCACGAAATACCTCGAAACGAAGGTCTGCACCATCATTAAAATTGCTTCCATATTTCGATATTCTTCGGGGGGAAAATGAAAAAATTAAAGATCTGTGAAGCTTTTCGTTCGTTACAGGCTGAAGCGAATAATTTTGCCAAATTTCAATTTTCTTGCTTGTCTGGCAGATTATGCTGCAATCTGGATTTTGGGTGAGGGGATAAAAATTATGACTTTCAGGAAATTAAACCAAAAAATATGCAGACGATCATTATTACTCCTCAAAAGGGTATCTGTACGAAAATTTCACCAACATAGTCAATGTACAGGCACACACAGTCGTTACGATTTTATTTATATAGATAGATAAGGAATCTGCTCCACGTACAACACATTTTGGCTACGTCCGCTGGACTTAACCTGCAAAACGGACCGTTCATGATATCTCACTTATTAATCCTCCTGTCTAAAAATTCACATGAGAACAAAAGTTTTAGAAATGGATTTCCATTAAGGATTGTAGATTTCGATTAATTTCGGATGTGTATATTTTGAGGAAGTGCAAAATCATGGTTCCGGATTCGGATAAACCCCCAGTAAATTTAGGTATTCAGAAATAATATTGGCCCTAAAACCTACACAAGGACAGGTGGATTCTAAATATCAAGTTTGGTAGAAATATATCCAGTAGTTTTCAAGTTATAAAAACTCATACAATCAAACCGACAGATACCAAAGTAAAGAAATATGCAGATGGTCATTATTACAACTAAAACGAGTAACTGTACGGAAATTCCGCCAAAATAGCCAATGTATAGACAGACGGTTGGGTCGTTGCGATTATATTTATATAGATGACAGATAAGCATGGGCACGTTTGAAAGTGCAAACCTTTATTTCGAGATTTACTGCTCGTAAACGGTACATCATACCAACAAACGGTCTGCACTCTCAGACGTCCCTTTTATCGCTCTACATGTTTGGTGTTAAAACATTTTCTCGTATCTCACATATTTATGGGTTCGACTGAGTTACGATATTCGAATGGGATGAAATTTGGGTACATTTTCATCATTTTACATTATTTTTCACATACTTATGTGGAAGCTAGAATCATGAAATTGGGTTCGCATATAGCCATTGGTCGTGTCAATGTGCGTGCCAAATTCGATGACTCTACCTTTCCTATAAGTGTGTCAAACTAAGTAATACACATGTAAAAAGGACAAAATTTACGAACCAACGAAGTATACAGCCAAATCTACCCTATAAGGGAGAGAGAGAGAGAGAGAGAGAGAGAGAGAGAGAGAGAGATACTACAAAATATCACAGGAACAAAGTTGTAGATCACTCGAAATTGAACGGAGATCGTGCCATCCGTTTTGTGATAGGACTTACCGTTTAGCTGCGAAATACCTCGAAACGAAGGTCTGCAGCGTCATTAAATTGCCTATATTTCGATATCATTCGGCATAAAAAGTGGAATATTTAAAGATCTTGGAAGTTTTCCGTAGGTTACCAGCTAAAACGTATAAATTTGCTTAATTTCAATTTTTCAGCTCGTGTGGCAGATTGTGAGGCAATCTTGATTTTGGTCGAGGGGGGGTGGCGTTAAATTCAGGACTTCCAGGAAACTATAGCTAAAAATATGCAGGTGGTCATTATTACCCCTTAAACGGAAAGCTGTACGAAAATTTCGCCAAAATAGTCAATGCACGGACACACGGTCGTTACGATATGATTTATCTAGATAGATAAGAAATCTGCTCCACGTATAACACCTTTTGGGCTATGTCCGCTAGACTTAGCCTGAAATCCGACCTTTCATGTTATCTCCCTTATTATTCCTCCCGTTGAAAAATGCACATGAGGAAAAGAAATGAGAATTGGATTTCCAAACAGTTTGATCGATTTCCAGTCAGGTTGGTCTTGTACTTTATATATTGTGGGAGAGTAAAAATCACCATTTCGGTCCCCTCTAAAACCCCAGTCCATTCCGGGAATTTGAAATGGTATAACCCTTAAAACCTACCCTTGGAGGGGTGGATGCTAAATATAACGTTTGGTTCAAATAACTGAGTAGTTTTCAAGTTGTAAAAAATACGCTTTACGCGCACCCGCTCTTGCATTAAGTCCGGTGGGACTTGTACCGAAAAACGGTCCGTTAATGATATCCCCGTTATTAATCCTGGTATCGAAATGATGCATACGAGAAGAAAAAGTTTAGAAATTAATTTCCATTAAGGCAGGTAGATTTCCATTAAGGTTGGTTGTGTATATTTTGAGGGAGTGCAAAATCACAGTTTCGGTTTCGTATAAACCCCCAATTAGTTCAGGGATTTAGAAACAATATTTGCCCTAAAACCTACCCAAGGACAGGTGGATTCTAAATATGAAGTTTGGTGGAAATATATCCAGTAGTTTTCAAGTTATAGAAAGACAAACAGACCAAAAAATACAACAAAGAAACAAACAAATAAACAAACAAACTAACTAACAGACGTCAAGGAAACCTACCCTTGGACAGATGGATGCTATATATAAAGTTTGGTTCAAATATCTTCAGTAGTTTTCAAGTTGTAAGAAATACGCTTTACACGCACTCGGTCTTGCGTTAAGTCCGCTGGGATTTGTACCGAAAAACGGTCAGTTAATGATATCTCCCTTATTAAATCCTGTTATCGAAATGATGCACATGAGAAAAATAGGTTTAAAAGTTAATTTTCATTAAGGCAGGTAGATTTCCATTAAGTTCGGTTGTGTATACTTTGACGGAGTGCAAAATCACGGTTTTGGTTTCGTAAAAATCTCCACTCAGTTCAGGGATTTATAAACGGTATTTTACGCTAAAACCTACCCAAGGACAGGTGGATTCTAAACGTTAAGTTTGGTGGAAATATATCCAGTAGTTTTCAAGTTATAGAAGGACGGACAAACAGACAAACAAACAGACAAACAGACACCAAAGCTAAAAATGATGCAGATGGTCATTATTACACCTGAAACGGATAACTGTACGGAAATTTTGGCAAAATAATGTGTGTACAGACACATGGTCGTTACGATTTTATTTATAATCTATAGATAGAAGATAACCAATTCCTGAAACTTCGCCCTATATAAAGAGGTGTAACTAAATGGCACCCCTCATTCTGGAGCAAATATCTCTTGTGTATTTAGTGTCTACTGATAATCGTATGATTTGTTCCTGTTAATTTTATGTCACATCAACACAGACAGATTTTTTGGCGACAATGGGATATGAAAGAGCGGGGAATGGTAACGAAGCGACCAGGATTAATTCATTAGAATATATCTCCAACCAGTGACTGGCACGAGAATTATAAATCACATAAAACCATCTTCAGGGCGGCCGATAGTGGGGTTCGAACCTACCATCACTCGAATGCAAGCTGGCTGCTTCATTGTCCGTACGACATAGTTAACTCGCTAAGTCAGATAAGAAACATAATTAACAACAAAAACTTCTCTTGCACTATTTCCAATTTAGATACTTGAGCATTCAAAACTTAAAAAGCAGAGTGTTGAAAATATACACGTGAAATACTTGGAGACAGCAAAATTATAAACTATAGCTTTACTAATACGGTGTATTACAGTACATCTTTTGAATTACGCTTTATTCTTCGCTGCAGGTAGAATATGCCACACGGGGTAATCTTTTGAAAAAAAAAAAAAACATTTAGCTTGGAAGCTTATGTAGTTTGTTCACTTAAAAACTCCTGGAAAAGAATGTCTAGGAGGAATATCTAAAGTAATCTTGCAATTCCCAGCAGACAAGTTAAACTCTCTCATCGCTCTGTTTGAGTTTAAGGAGATGCGATGAGCAATGTTACATATAAATTATTTTTCTTGGCGCCTACCCCATAGATTAATGGTGCATATTTAAATGTTAAAAGAGTGTTTTGACAGATAAAATTACTCGCTTGTACTATTCTCATTAATCAAACTAAACTTAAGATGTCTTACACTGAGTTCGCTGTTTCCACACTTAAACCATCGTAGTCTTTACGTTCGCGATCTCCTTGCCAACGCTAAAGATAGCAGCTTCTGTAATTGATAACTTTCTCTCCATAACCTCTATTTTCCTCTTTATTTCTTCATTTTCTCCATTCTTCTTTCCCCTCAACGATTCTTTGAATCTTCAATCTTATTTTACTGCATTATTTAATTATTTATTTATTTATTTTCTCTTTCAATCATTCTTTCATTCTTACTATTAGTTTCCTTTTATATCTTACTTTCAATCAATCAATCAATCAATTGTTCTTTGTTTTTTATTTCAAAATTTTTTCCTTCCCTGCTTCTTTCAAACGTTCTTTCCTTTTACTCCAAACTGCTTTTCCTTTACGCCTTCTTTGTGTTCCTTTCTTGTTTCGGTTGTTTTCGTTTCTTACTTGAAATTTATTTCCTTTTCTTCTTTCCTTCTTTCATTCTGTTCTTCCTTGTTACGTTCCTTCTTACTTTCTCTTTTTACAGAGTTGTTTATTTATTTATGACCGTCTTACTGTCTTACTTTCCTTCAATCATTCCTTCCTTTATTTCACTCGACTGTTCTATACATTCTCTTCCTTTCTCATTGAAAAATGAAGTAGTGAATTTGAAATAAACCACTATTTTCCGTTATGTTATTCCTTCTTTGTCTGCATTCGTTTATTCCTACTTTACTTAATCTTTTTAATGTGTCCTTTATTATTTTAATTTGTCTTTAAATCGATAACATTCTTCTTGATTTATTTCCACCTTCAGTTCAAATTTCTTGTTGATATTTTGTCGAATGGACTGTTTGACGAATTATTGCTTTATTTTATAAAAAAAATTATGTGCTTGCGAGACAAGTGTCAGATGTTTAGATAAACACTTTGTTCGGTTTAGACTTAATATACTCACCAAAGTGTTAAAGGTTGGAACGGAATGAGCATTGTTAAGGAAATATCGTGAACCACAGAGGTGTAAGAAGCGTGAGGGTTAAATGGGCGGAAAAGGAATTAACTAGAACATAACTTAACACAATAAATTTTGAATCTTTACTTCTTTACTTTCTTTTCTCTATTTTAAAATTCATAAATAGAAAATCTGAATGAATAACAAAAATATTAATGAACTCTTAAGCTCTATCAATAACAAGGATTTGACATTCCGAATATCAGGTACAAAACTTGGGAGAATTACCAATGCTAATTTACACATAAAAGAACTGGATTGCTCTTGGCAGGTACAACATATACATGAGCACGATTTGCTCCAATCCTTTACACTACAGGGAGTCTGCGCTCCAATTATATCATAGTTCATCCTCTTAGAGGCATCGCCGGGCTGAGTGGCTCAGAGGGTTAAGGCGCTGGCCTTCTAACCCCAACTTGGCAGGTTCGATCCTGGCTCAGTCCGGTGGTATTTGAAGATGCTCAAATACGACAGCCCCGTGTCGGTAGATTTACTGGCACGTTAAAGAACTCCTGTGGGATTAAATTCCGGCACCTAGGCGTCTCCGAAGACCTTAAAAAGTAGTTAGTGGGACGTAAAGCAAATAACATTATTATTATTATTATTATTATTATTATTAGAGGCATCAGTTTTCTTATGGAGCACTTACAATATATCGGTTGTGCTTAATTAAAGTATTTACACACCGTTGCCCTGATGTGGGCTAATCTATTGCTCAACAGTTTGTAACACACTGTTCCTAAAGTGAACTAACACCAGAAACAATTACCGAATAAACAGGGGCATAAGCGCCCATAAGGAATGGCCTTCATATAAACAGAATGTGTTGAACATGACTGGAGGCGAAACAGTTGCCCTAGTTATAGGAATAGTTAGAAACCCTAAGTGGGCTTATGGCGCAATGATACAGAGGCTAAGCCTATTCTACACCGGGGTCACTAAATGAGTGACATTAAATACCAAATAAGTGTTAAGAATTTTAGATTTTTCGAAACCTTAATCACTCCGTGCCAATTTGAATGAGAACCAACAGAGTGTCATCATTCTTAGTTCGCCTGCATTACATATTTCTCAGTAGGGAGTAAGATATTGTCCTCAGACTTGCCAAAAATTCTACATTTCAACAACCAAATTTAGAAATGTATATGAAATAAAAGATAATAATAATAATAATAATAATAATAATAATAATAATAATAATAATAATAATAATAATAATAATAATAATAATAATAATAATAATAATAATAATAATAATAATTGTTACGGATTTTTCCGTGGTAGGTAGAGGTGAAAGAAGGTGCGGGTGTGAATAGGTCTCCAGCTACGAAAGCAAAATTAATTTAAAATTTAACAAGGTTATATTTTCTTTTCAAAAACAAAGAAATAACAAGCATGGCAGGTACAAAGTAGCAAATCAAAAAGGGTAGTTACAATATTTACAGGGATTGGGCTTCGCGCCCAGATTTTACACTGCTTGGGCAATCAGCTCAGTTTTACCCCAAACACGAGTTTTAACACAGGGGCAGAAAACCCCATTCATACCTAGGAGCCCTTGCTCCAAATTACACAGAAAAGCCTCCACGAGGCATACAACATTCAATTTTCAAAAGAGCCACTCGCTCTCAAAATTTAAACCAAACTCCACCTTCAAGTTGTCCTCAACGGACATAAACACAGGGGTAAAATACTCAATCTACTGAGGTCTATTAAATGAAAAGCAGGTTAATTAAATGACCTCTAAAATAGCAATTTGAGAGGAGGCGAGCTTGCACTCCTAATACACTTTGATTAAGACCTACTTGGCACTAGGCCGTTAATACAAGGGCTAATCCCATGCTAAAGAGGTGACTTAAGAAAAGAACAATTTGTTTTACGTTATCGAAGAATAGGTTGAGAAAAATAAGTTCACCTCAAAACAATAAGAGTGGGAGCTCGAGAGGGTTAGCACTCTCTATCCCAGTATGTAGCTTAAAAGAGAATAGAAGAAAAGATCGTTACATTTTAGGAAAAGGTTACATGGAGGAACGCTTCGCACCCGCCCCGAGAGTTAAACTGCTGAGCTAGCAAAGAAAGAATTTATTAATCGGCCATTACCTTATTGATGACCGCTGCCGAGGAAAGAGGCGCTTCCCGCCTCCTGCTATGTACTTTATACACTGAAAGATGGAACAGAAGTGGCCCGGAGACCCTAAAATCAGCAGTTTATATCCTCTCGCGGAAGGTTCAAGGCGTTAGGGGAATGAAAACACCCTCCCACAAACTTTTTATTGGCTCGGGTACAGAAACATATCCAAGTTGGGGGAAGATACATCGGATTGGTCGGAAATAACTCAAAGAAATTCAGGATTGGTTAAATGCAAAACAAGGGAAAAGAGAGGGGTATACAGCCAACTTAAACAATAACTGAAATTTTTTTTAGCAAAGACAAACATTTGAAATAAAAATTTCTCCAACAAAATAGTTCTTTGACTCCGCACTAGGTTGCACTATTGTTGATCTTCAGTAGTGTCCTCTAGAAGAGAAAGTTCACACTTCTTACTTCAAGTGAAACAAAACCACATCAAAAATGACACAGTTCAAAAACTCAAAATTTTCCACGTGGTGACATCTTCTGAGAAAGTAGAGAATTAATAGCGTAGATAAAGTTCAGACTTCCTCCAGCAGAGGAGTTTCAACTGGCGCACATTTTAAATTAGCGGAGTGGAGGTGTACCGCCCGGTACAGACCTCTCCCCCCCCCCAAAAGTTCCTCCCGGGGTGACACATGAAATTGTTTGAAAACAAGGTCCAAGTTTTGATGTAGATATGGAGATTAATTGCCAAAAAAAAATTATACGGTTTTCTTAATTTGGTTTGATTTAGTTTCAAAATGTTGTTGTTGCAGATGAAGAATAGTTTTTTAAGTTTGTAGAAGTAGAATTCTGAGGATAAACTTTTAATACTTAAAAGTGATGAAAAATTTTGCAATGTCCACCAAATATTGCTGTTGAATTCCCAAGTGTAGTCATTGCTTATCGTAACTGTCCATGTAGTTGATGTTGATGAAGTTGGATGGCCAGACCGGCCGTTGCAGCTTGCGTCCAAAGGAGGCCGCTCGGACCCCTCAAGTACCCTGAGATACCGCTCGCCCGCACTATGAGGGGAGCAGAGGTGTTGAAACACGCCGCGCCCGCGGTGAACATATACAGGCTGCGGGCAAGTAGCTGGTCGTGCGCCGCACATCAGCCTTGGCCGGGAGGAGAGCTCCGGCTCGCCGTGCACATGTCGTCCTCGCTGGGGCCGAGGGGGCCCGTCATCGGACCCAGCCGCGGCACAGCGCCGCACGGCTGCGGGGGCACTGAAACATTAAAGCTAGGCGGCAGAATTGTGTTGGACCATCATGTTTCTTTGGAGGGCACAGGCATGTAGAGAGATTGAGGGGCCAGCGGCGTGCAGATATCCATGGCATTTCATCTAAGCCAGCCACTGTGTGTAGTGGAGCAGGAGACGGGAGCGTGGTAATGGCCGTGGCAAGGATAGGATGGCAGTTTAACAAATCGGGGGAGGTTTACAAGAAATGCTTAAATATAGAGAAATATAATAGAAGGAGCAGAAAGCCATAAGAGTGGAACTCACAAAAAAATATAACCTTCATATTCCTATCAAATTATATGAAGCAAGTTGAAACAAAATTTACACCGGTTTCACCTGGGACAGGTGAACCCTAAATATCCTCTCGGTGGCTGGATTGCTTACTAACAATGTAACCGGAGTAAGAAAATCGAGAATGATGCATGGCCCATGAAATCTGGGGGCAAGCTTGCCCGCGGGAACAAAATTCTTGACCATCACCTGGTCACCTACCTTCAAAGTGGTGGGTCTCCGTCCACGATCATACTTTTCCCTAACCTTTTCATGAGATACCTTAAGATTGGCTTTAGCCTTCTTCCAAAGATCTTTAATATTATCCGGATCTATTGTCTCGGGTAGAATGTCACTCAGAGACCAAAGGTTAGAGAGCGGCGTGTTGGGCACAAACTTGAACATCAAGGAAGCTGGAGTGAACTTATGAGATTCATGAACCGCCGAATTCAAAGCAAAAGCTAACCAATGCAGGGACGTGTCCCACCTGGAATGATCTTCATGATGATAGGCAATAAGTGCGGACCTGAGATTACGATTAACCCGTTCAGCCAGAGATGGTTGAGGGTAATAAGCAGAAGTAGTTACATGAGAGATGGATAAGTCAAAACAGAATTTACGAAATAAATTAGATGTAAAAGCCTTAGCATTATCAGATACAATATATTGGCACGGACCAAAAGAAGCAAAATTAGAATTTAAGCAAGTAATGGTAGACTGAGCGGTAGCCAGCTTAGTCGGAAATAACCAGGAAAATCTGGTAAAACCATCTACACATACAAAGATGAATTTGTTGGCATTACCCTTTGACTGGGGGAATGGTCCTACATAATCAATATACAGGCGTTCCATGGGGCGCGATGCTTGATGTGAAGACAAAAGGCCTACCTTGGTGGACATGGTGGGTTTACTGAGCAAACAAGATTTACAAGCCTTTACTAGTTCACGGATTTCACCGTCCATACCTTTCCAGATGAACATTTCACGAATCTTCTCACGAGTTTTAAAGATGCCAAGATGCCCTCCTAATGGGGTCTCATGATAATACTTGAAGATCATAGGTACAAGAACCGCTGGAACAACAACCTTCATCATCTTATCATGCCTCGAAGGGCAACATAGAACACCATTCCTCAGAACATAAGGGACAACATGTTCCCCAGAAGAAAGGGTTTCCATTATCGGAGCCAGCGTCGGATCTTCACGTTGGTATTTCTCGATAACCCTAAAGAGCATGGGGGCATCTGTTAGGATGGCATTAACCTTAGATAGTATGGACTCGGAAGGTGATGAACTGTCGACCGGTTCGTGGGTCTCGACGTCGTTAGAAAGCATACGGCTGAGTCCATCAGCAACAACATTTTCGGTACCTCTGATATGTCTAACATCAAACTGGAAGGCAGAAATACGGACGGCCCAACGGGCTATACGACCAGTACGACGCGGCCTACCTAAGACCCAGCTTAGGGCTTGATTATCTGTCTCCAGGTCGAATTTGACATGTTCCAGGTAGAGACGGAACTTCTCTAAGGCGAATAAGACTGCCAAACCTTCGAGCTCATAGATGGAATACTTGGCTTCTTGAGCCGACAATGTCCTAGACGCATAGGCGATGGGGCGCCTCCCTAGTTCAGTCTCTTGAAGAAGGACTGCAGCTACCGCTGACGACGACGCGTCGGTTTGGACGATGAATTTCTTCGAGAAATCAGGCATAGCAAGTACAGGGGCATTACAAAGTGCTAATTTAAGGTCTTCAAAAGCGGCTTGTTGAGAAGGTCCCCACTCGAATTTGATGCCTTTCCTACGAAGAAGGTTTAAGGGCGCCGCTCTATTAGCGAAGTTAGGAATAAACTTCCTGAAGAAATTCACCATACCAATGAACCTGGCGATACCTTTAATGTCCTTGGGAGGTTTAAAATCACGGATGGCCTGTGTTCTAGAATGATCGACTGCTACACCATCCGGTGACACAATATGCCCTAGGAAAGACATAGAGGGCTTAGCGAAGGCAACCTTGGACAACTTAACAGTTAACCCAGCCTTACGAAGGCGATCGAGAACTTCTCGCAGATGATCTAGATGTTCTTCAAAAGTCTCTGAAAATACGACGACATCATCCAAGTAGTGATATAAGTACTCAAATTTGATGTCGGAGAAGACCCTATCTAGCAGCCTAGTGAGTACAGCTGCTCCGGTGGGGAGCCCGAAAGGCACGCGGTTGTATTCGTATAAATTCCAGTCCGTGGCAAACGCTGTAAGATGTTTAGACTCTTCGGCCAGGGGAATTTGATTATAGGCCTGATTCAAGTCCAAGATAGTAAAGAACTTGGCCTTACGAAACCATGAAAAACAAGAATGAAGGTCGGGAAGGGGCACAGATTGTAACACCACCTTCCGATTGAGAGCCCTGTAATCAATGACAGGCCTGAAGCCTCCTTGGGGTTTCGGGACTAAAAAATAGGCGAAGAATACGCTGACTTAGAGGGCCTAATAATACCGTCCTTCAACATCTGATCGATGATTTCTTTTAGAGCCTTCATTTTAGGTGGAGATAGCCTATAAGGTGGAAAACGGACAGGAATCGAATCCGTGACCTCAATTTTGTATTCAATAAGGTCAGTAACACCAAGAGTATCAGAGAACACCTCGGGAAACGACTGACACAATTTGCGAATACTATCAGCCTGCTCCTCAGGTAGATGTCTAAGGTCTAACAACATCTCATCCTGGGTAGGCGAAATAGAAGAACATGATGCAGAATTACACTTTAATAGAGGGATATTACAATTAGAGGCAAATTTGAAAGTGCAAGACCTACTCTGAAGATCGAGCACAAGACCAGTGTGAGAAATAAAATCCGCTCCCAATATAATGGGGCAGGACAAATGCTTGGCCACAAACAATTTAACTTTCCATGTGAATTGAAAAATACGAATTTTGACATATAAGGAACCGAGAATTTCTAATGGAGAGGAATTAGCCGCAACGTATTGGATCGCCGACAAACAATAGTTAGGAAGCTTGCAAACCGATTTCAATTTTGAATACCAATCAGCCGAAATAATAGAACAAACACTACCTGAATCTAAGAGAGCTGTTATAGGCTCGTTATTTAACTCAATTTTGAGAAAGGGGACCGGTGCGGGGGAATCCGCCGCAATCCTAAGACACTCTTTGGGACCTTCAAAAGATGAATTTGAAAATTGCTCGTTCCCAGAAGTTACAACCTGTTTACCCGGGGCTGAGTCTCGGGAAGATGGATTAGTCGACTCAGCCGAAGCCACTAGTCACTTTTTGTTATTGGCATAGGTAGAATTTGCACCAGAAGTTGAGCAGGACTGGGTGCTATTCGAATTGGGACAATTCTTGGCGATATGTGAGAAAGCCCCACATTTAAAACAGCCTTGTGATGACCCGGCTCCATTCCTTGTCCCACTTGACTTGATCAGTGGACACTTGTTGCGCAGATGGTCAGGCGACCCGCAAGCATAACATTTACGGGGATTGACTGGTCGGCGAGGTGGAGGCCGAGTATTACTAAAGGAAGGCGGGGGTTCTTTCGCGACACGCAAAGAATCGGCGTATCTAACTCCTTCCGCTGAGACGGCCAATGCTTCAAGTTCAGAGAAAGTTTGCGGGCACGCCGCGAAACACAAATATGACCTGTAGGGTGGTGAAATCCCTTCCACAATAGATTGTACAATCTGATCCTCAGGGAAATGAAGAGCAAACACCCTAGTATAAAACTTAATGTCCTGAATGAAATCAGCCAAGTTTTCATCCAAGCGTTGTACACGGTAATAGTACTTCTGAATAAGGGAGGACCTGGCCCTAGCCGGGATGAAGTTAGCTAGCAAATGGGCATGGAAATCCTCAATAGATGATTGCTCGGCAATGGCTCTTACGATTTTATCTGAGAGAATACCAATAGCATACGGATAGATAATTTGCAAAATTTGACATGGAGAAAGAGAAAACACAAGGGCATGATCCTGAAATTCAACTAGAAATCTTAAAAAAGAAATTACATCACTGGTGGTATTAACGGAAAACTTAGAGATACCTCTGAGCAACATTGCCAATGGATGAGGCAAGCTGCTAAACCCGGGTGACATAGTAGGTAAAGGTTTCAATGGCAGAGAAGTTAATTCAGAACGGATGTTACTCAATGATGCACGACGTTCAGATTCGTTGTCGAATGGGGCAGGGATAGTTTGAGCAGCAACGGTTATCCTATTCACTTCTCCCTTGGGAGGCGCTTCCTCACTACCTGCATTCACTGTGGTGGGTAGATCGCTTTTGGGAGGAACCTCCCCTGTTAACAATTGAGTGACCTTGCTAGATAATTCAGACATATTTTCAAGCAGCGTACTAGCTTCCTTCTTCTGAACGTCATTCAACTTTAGAGACAACAGATCGTTAACCCTATTCGAAAAATGATATAGCCTAGCTTGCACACGCTTAATTTGATTAGGAGAAGGATCATTTTCGTCAAAAAAAAAAACTAACTACAGAAGCTAGCCCAGTAATATTCTCCGTGATCGTGGAAAGAGAGTCGTCAATTTCTTTCTCTCCCAAATTGGGGATGGAAATAGGCAAATCTAGGGACTCTCTAAGCTTGTTTGTGTCTACTGCAACCGTGCCTCCAGATTGTACATTTCTAATAGTCAATTCATAGATCAACTCCTCCTTGCGCAAATAGTTAAGATGGAGAACATCGCGAGGGCCGGGCATGGTGACAGAACAATTTTGAAAAACTCAAAAAATTCCAGCAACTGGGAAAATAGTTAGAGTTCGGAACAAACAATATTTAGCCGTCAAAAGGGGCTAAATTGAGACCCATTCAACCGCGCTCTGCTACCACTTGTTACGGATTTTTCCGTGGTAGGTAGAGGTGAAAAAAGGTGCGGGTGTGAATAGGTCTCCAGCTACGAAAGCAAAATTAATTTAAAATTTAACAAGGTTATATTTTCTTTTCAAAAACAAAGAAATAACAAGCATGGCAGGTACAAAGTAGCAAATCAAAAAGGGTAGTTACAATATTTACAGGGATTGGGCTTCGCGCCCAGATTTTACACTGCTTGGGCAATCAGCTCAGTTTTACCCCAAACACGAGTTTTAACACAGGGGCAGAAAACCCCATTCATACCTAGGAGCCCTTGCTCCAAATTACACAGAAAAGCCTCCACGAGGCATACAACATTCAATTTTCAAAAGAGCCACTCGCTCTCAAAATTTAAACCAAACTCCACCTTCAAGTTGTCCTCAACGGACATAAACACAGGGGTAAAATACCCAATCTACTGATGTCTATTAAATGAAAAGCAGGTTAGTTAAATGACCTCTAAAATAACAATTTGAGAGGAGGCGAGCTTGCACTCCTAATACACTTTGATTAAGACCTACTTGGCACTAGGCCGTTAATACAAGGGCTAATCCCATGCTAAAGAGGTGACTTAAGAAAAGAACAATTTGTTTTACGTTATCGAAGAATAGGTTGAGAAAAATAAGTTCACCTCAAAACAATAAGAGTGGGAGCTCGAGAGGGTTAGCACTCTCTATCCCAGTATGTAGCTTAAAAGAGAATAGAAGAAAAGATCGTTACATTTTAGGAAAAGGTTACATGGAGGAACGCTTCGCACCCGCCCCGAGAGTTAAACTGCTGAGCTAGCAAAGAAAGAATTTATTAATCTGCCATTACCTTATTGATGACCGCTGCCGAGGAAAGAGGCGCTTCCCGCCTCCTACTATGTACTTTATACACTGAAAGATGGAACAGAAGTGGCCCGGAGACCCTAAAATCAGCAGTTTATATCCTCTCGCGGAAGGTTCTAGGCGTTAGGGGAATGAAAACACCCTCCCACAAACTTTTTATTGGCTCGGGTACAGAAACATATCCAAGTTGGGGGAAGATACATCGGATTGGTCGGAAATAACTCAAAGAAATTCAGGATTGGTTAAATGCAAAACAAGGGGAAAGAGAGGGGTATACAGCCAACTTAAACAATAACTGAAACTTTTTTTAGCAAAGACAAACATTTGAAATAAAAATTTCTCCAACAAAATAGTTCTTTGACTCCGCACTAGGTTGCACTATTGTTGATCTTCAGTAGTGTCCTCTAGAAGAGAAAGTTCACACTTCTTACTTCAAGTGAAACAAAACCACATCAAAAATGACACAGTTCAAAAACTCAAAATTTTCCACGTGGTGACATCTTCTGAGAAAGTATAGAATTAATAGCGTAGATAAAGTTCAGACTTCCTCCAGCAGAGGAGTTTCAACTGGCGCACATTTTAAATTAGCGGAGTGGAGGTGTACCGCCCGGTACAATAATAATAATGCTATTTGCTTTACGTCCCACTAACTACTATTACGGTCTTCGGAGACGCCGAGGTGCCGGAATATAGTCCCGCAGGAGTTCGTTCACGTGCCAGAAAATCTACCGACACGAGGCTGTCGTATTTGAGCACCTTCAAATACCACCGGACTGAGCCAGGATCGAACCTGCCAAGTTGGGGTTAGAAGGCCAGCGCCTTAACCGTATGAGCCACTCAGCCCGGTAGAAATAAAAGAGGTTGAAACCTCCTCCTCGAGCTGTCCGCAGGAGCTATCACATTTTTATGAAAATCCTTCCGTTACTTTTAGTTGCTGGGCCTTCCGAATGCCACCCGTGGCCCCTGCCTCCCTCAGGACTCGCCGAACTCAATTCACTGGAGGAATAAAGACAATACGGCCTTAAAGCGCCCTTATTTTATAGTAATTGTGAGGGGATGTTCCCAGAACTCTTTACTGATAGGTTGTATTCCTGTACACACCCCCAATTTTAATTGGCTAGATAAAATATTAATAAATTTCTGATAGGTTGATTACTATTGAAGAAGGAATCAGCGGGAGGGTTGACAAATTTGATACATGAACAAAACAATTCTCAAAACCTAAGGTTTGCCAACTGCAAAAATAAACTTTCCTTTTGGCATTAATTATTGTTGATCCCGCCACAGGGGGCACTTAAACCGATAGAGACATCTAACGGTTGAATACCAAAGTATCTTGTAATGCACCAGTTCAAGTTAGATTATTTACATGGCCTTATAGCAGGCGCGAAGTTTAACTGACCGTGAAAGGTGTTCCCCGGTACAAGCAGAATTAATATCAATATCATTTCGCGAATTTTGTTCCCTCGGTGAACGTTTTAATTTCAAAGTGACATGACACATAAGTAACGCAATGTAGAGTTCGAATACTCATCACTTTTATACACATAAAGCTGTATTCGTTTGCGATAACGTCAGCTTATTTTTATTCTTCTTATTGGTGTGCTGCGTCTGGGTCTCCAGACGTTGGCGATAACTACGATATCCATACTTAGGCAACGTGGAAAAGCTGCTGAGCGCTGTGGATGTCTGTCCATTCCTTGATTTCATTTAGGCATAACTTCCTTCTGCGTTCAGTTCCACTACCTACCTCGAATTTTCCTCATAATATATATATATATATAAACGAAAGTATTTGTTTCCTCGCATAATGTCACAAATATATTCCTATTTGTGATATTTGATTACATTTAATAACTCTCCCTAAGTTTTTGTGGAGAGTGGAACAGTGGACTTTAGAACATGGCTTTTGGTTTTCAACCGGAGAGACCCCTGCTGTACACTTTTTCCGGAAACGCACTCCACTTCCATCCTGAGCTTTTCTTAGGGAATATCGCTCTTCGTGTAGTTGACACATACCGATCTCTTGGGCTCCGTTTCGATAGAAATTTATCGCGGTAGCCACATATGCGGCAGTTAAATGCTCCAAGAAGTTGAATACTTTGAATTCCTTAGTGGCACTACTCCGGAGGCAAGGCTCCTACGACTTGATCCACCACATCGGAGTTTGTTTGGAATGGGAGCTTTTTGTACAAGCCCCATTGATAGCCTACTCACTGACTCTGGTGAGCTGCCTTTATACCTGAGGCGGCAGCAAATGCTACTGTCAAATGCTGCAAATTTGCGGCAGATGCCACTTCATCCAAGCTATCCTTGCGTATTCCACAATGGAAACCGTCGTCTGTACTCTGCTAATGCTCGAGCAATGCGGACGGTTGGAATACGCTTGAACAACAGTCACAGACTTTTTGATGTACCTTCGGTTCCTTGTCTTGTCAGACATTCAAGTTGGGTATATCCGTGCATCGTACGGCGACCAGAAAAAATCCTGGATCTGCACACTGTCCGAAGGGTAACACGGGCGCCTACATTTGTCAGAGGCTCTTCCTGCCCGGTGTCCGGTATCCAGATTTAGTTGTTCTTTACACGGATGTTTTGAGGGCACAAGTGAAAGTGGACTCTGCGTTCGTTGTCGACAATGATAGGTTTATTAATATTGAATTTTCACGACCGCATTGTAATCGAAATAGACTTTCAACGTAATAGGTAGTGTTACGTACATTTAGTACGTGTTGAAGAGATGTTAAGTACAATATTCATTGACATGCCCCACAACGGGCGACTTAAACGCACTCTACAGTGTGCTAGCAGCAGTGCTAGACCTGCAGCTCAGATCCTTTCCAACAGAACAAAGATGGCCTGGGCCACCATAGCTCAATTGGTAGAGCAACCGACGCGAAATCGGGAGGTTGTGGGTTCAGATCCCACTGGTGTCCGGCTGGCCATTTTTGTTCTGTATCTCTTCAACACGTACTAAATGTACGTAACACGACCTAATACGTTGAGAGTCTATTTCGGATGATAGGTTTCTTTCGCTCTCCCGGGAACCTGTAGTGTGTACACAGCAGAGCTCTGTGCTGTCTGTGAAAGCTCTGCAATACAGGCTGTCCGATAAGTGCCGACACCTTCTGCTGTGTACCGACACCTTGTGGTCGCTACCGTCTATTGATAGATATTTTCCTCGGCACCCTCTTGTGCAGCGGATCCAGGACCCGCTGGCCGGGTGTTCGAGTGCCGGAACCAGGATCACGTTAATGTGGCTCCCACGCCACATGGGTGTAGATGCAATTGCCGTAATTGTCGCTCTGCGACTGCCATATTATGATATCTATGATGCAGAACGAAATCGTCCACATATAGCGACGGTATTACTGCTGAAACAGCAGCAGCGACAATACCGTTTATGGCAATCGTGAACAAAGTGAGATTGAGAAACGATCTCTGTGGGTCTCCATTTTCTTGAACATGGTACTGCAAATATGCCGTTCCTACTAGGACACGGAATAGACAAAGGGACAAAAATTTCGCAATAAATACCGGAAAGTTACCTCGGAATCTCCATTGAAGCATTATTGAAAAGATACTATATCGCCCTGTGGTGTTGTAGGCCTTTTCTATGTCAAAGAAAACAGACACCAAATGCTGTTTTCGGAGAAATGCATCGTGGATAGAAATTTCCAGGCGTACCAAGTGGTCAGTGGTCGAGCCACATTCGTACTCGGACAAAGGATCCTTTTTCACGAGGCACCACACAAGTCGGTGATATTCCATCCTCTCAAATAGCTTACACAAACAGTTAGTAAAACAAATTGGTCTGTAACTTCCGGCATACTTAGGATCTTTTTCAGGCTTGAGGACAGGAATTACCATGCCCTCTCGCCACTGAGACAGAAACTCACCCTTTATCCAGGTTCGGTTGAACACACGAAGGAGATATAAAAGCTATCCTCACTAAGGTGTTTCATCATCTGGTTATAGACATTGTCTAGTCCGGGAGACGTGTCCTTGCAAAACGCCAATGCACTGCGGAGCTCCGACTCCGTAAATGGCACGTTAAGTCCTCAGAACCTGAGTGGCAAAACTGAGGTGATGACGTTCTGCTTCCCTATTCAGAGTGAGGCAATCACGATGGTAATTCCCGGAGCCAAACACATCCGCGAAATGACTGGCTAGATTATTAGCAATAAAGAGCCGTTCAGTGACGATACTGCCTGCATTGGAAATTACCGGTACTAAAGATGATAGTTATATACCCGGATAAACTACCGTCGAGCATTTTTTCAGGTCTTCCAGTTCGCAATAGACACCTTCTATATGCCTACTAATGAAAATAGACTTTACTATCTTGAAGTCACTCCTATCAGTTCTGATAGCAATGAGAAAGCTAGGGAAGCTGGATGCGATTCCTTCACGCTGTGCATGTTTTCAGGGGGTTGAACCCCTCAAGGATTCAAATATAACGAATTCGGTTGGGGGCCACCTTAGGCAGGCTGAAGACGTTTCGAAGCCCGAATGCCACCCACTCCGATCAGGGCCTGTGTAGCCAAACCAAGCAGCCAAAGCAATACCCACCTGCTTGTAGCAGATATTGCCCGGGTTCCGATGTTAGACGATGCCTAATTCGGGATGACTGAGGCAATGAGTACTAGGACTCCGTTCCTCCCTTCCTCCAGACACCATAACGTGTACTGGGTGATAAATATCGATAAGTAATAAAACACTATTAATAATAATATGTCCTTCTGGCATTCGACTGTGCGGGAACCTGCAATGTCAGGCGGATACTACCGCGCGGATACATGACTCTCCCACCGACGTGAGTTTTGGGAATACAGTCGGGATTTCGGGCGTAGTTGCCCATCTCCGAGCAGCACGCACATCAATAATTTTGAATCGGTCTTCAACTAGAACTCAAAAAAGGATACAAGGTAAAGTGGGGACTGATGGCCACGTGACACATTTAGTCGCCTTCTATGACGGGCAGGGATTACCTACTTATGTATTTAACCCCTCTCATTCACAGACGGTGCAACACATTGTTCAAAACCACAATCCGTGTCCACGCCTAGTTCAACCCTTTTAGTGTCCTCCTATGACAGGCACGGGATACCGGGGTGTAGACTTCGTCTGCGTCCCCCACCCACATGGGTATTCAAGTACCGTTGTTGAATAATATTGTCTTCCACCATTGTTACACTGTTACAAGTCTGAGCAATATTTTCTCCGTTATAGAACAATAGTTCCTGTTGCCTTTAACCAAATACTTTAATGTCACCTCCTTGTACAAACTCAGGCAGTCCACCCTTTGTACGATGGTAGAAAGAGGAAGGGTTAGGTACTGTAAAGGTGGGGGGGGGGGGGGGTGGGGAGTTACAACTTCAGCATCGCAGGACATTCAGCAAAGACAACAATGCTCAAGGAACATTGGACAATATTCAGAAAAAAATAACAGCAACTGGAAACAATTGTCTGCTTAATTCAAGGCTCTATGGTTGACTGTTAAGCACTGCGTATACATTCCATAGTGTACAACATACTTAAAGGTTTTATTTGGGTAATTTGAATTGTATTCAGAAACTGGAAATACTTTCCTCATTATACTTTGAAGAATGGAATTGGCCTGTTCTTTTCCTAAAATCACAACGTTTACCATTACTTTCGTATTTATTTTATAGTATCATTCGTACAGTGTAGTTCTGAGTGGAGTTGCCGGTAAATCGCTGTGTCATCTGGAAAATGCAATGCAACAGCCGCCTTACCGATATACTTTATCCAGTGATCTCATGAACTCAGCTAGTCTGCGATAGGTTTCCATGCAGCGTACTGCGCTATTTTTCCTTATGCAGCAGTGATTAACCTATTTAGTTAGTTTCATGGCTTACGAGTTAAGCGTTGAAACGGCTCACTTTTGTATAATCAAGATCTTTAAATACTATTTCCATCGTCATTTCGAAGATTCATGGGTTTGAATT
This sequence comes from Anabrus simplex, assembly GCF_040414725.1. Lineage (NCBI taxonomy): Eukaryota > Metazoa > Arthropoda > Insecta > Orthoptera > Tettigoniidae > Anabrus > Anabrus simplex. The sequence goes on along the minus strand of NC_090268.1, from coordinate 209,629,088 downwards.
CAAGAGAGTTGAATAGAAATAACATCACACGCTACGACACTTGTCTGCAGGCTGAAGGAAATCATTTTCAACACCTACTGTAATGGGGTATGCTTCATTATTTTCTGTATGATTTTCAATTTGATTATACAGTTGATGGCGTTCAGGAACTTTGTGACGGGAACCGCATTTTCGTTTACCGACACGTAGAATGCATTAAGTACGGCAACTCTCTGCACATTCTTACATTTGTTGCCCAGCTTTAGGTTGAGAATGAAATTTCTAAGTTTAGTAAGAGTAACTGGTACACAAAACTTCATTTTAATTTCAATTTCTCCCACACTTCGGAAGATATATTTTAAATTTCGACAAACAAATGTCTTGTGGCTGGGGTGATCTGCAAATTTGCATCACGAAATTAGCGTTATAAAATGTGTATCGCGATGTTATCTAGCAAACTGTGCAGGCTGTGAAGTCGAGTATTGATAGATGCTCATGGCTAGGAGACATATTGTCAAAGAGGGACGCTACCGTACAGATGGTCGGTATGATCTTTAGGCTGTGATGTGAAATATTAATGGATGGGCATGACTGAGACGCATATTATCAAAGGGTGGCGTTAGAGTACTGATGGTATATGCGATCTTGCAGGATGTGATGTGAAATATTGATGGATGGCCATAACTGAGAAACATATTATCAAAGAACGGGGTGAGAGTACAGATGGTCGATGCGATCTTGCAAGCCGTGATGTGAAATATTGATGGATGGCCATGAAAAATGAAATGGCGTATAGCTTTTAGTGCCGGGAGACCCCAGGACGGGTTCGGCTCGCCAGGTTCAGGTCTTTTTTAATTTGACACCCTTAAGGCGACCTGCGCGTCGTAATGAGGATGAAAAGAGGATGAAGACGACACATACACCCAGCCCCCGTGCCAGGGAAATTAACCAATGATGGTTAACATTCCCGACCCTGCCGGGAATCGCACCCGGGACCCCTGTGACCAAAGGCCAGCACGCTAACCATTTAGCCATCGAGCCGGACATGGATGGCCATGACTGAGAGACATATTATCAAAGAAGCCTCTTTTCATCACACACTACAGAACTGATTATTTCACTCGTGATAGTTTAACAAGTCCTGAGTCAGTCTACCCCTTCTGATGCACTGGATTCGACAGTAGTCGACTGCAAATTTCATACAAATGTCTCTCGAAAACGATTCGTTAGATGGAAATAAATCGCTCGTTATTAATTTGAGTTTAGTTTATTAAAATATATATTTATGATCATTTAACTCTCCCAAAGGGAAATTTGACACTATTTTATTTTTGCTCTCAGTGTAATTTTACTTCCATTTTTGGTCTAATATTATCCGTAGATATGAATCAGAGCTTTGATAGAGCACCAACTCAAGTTGTAAGATGTAATAAATATTCCCTAGCTGATTGCCACTTATCGTATGGATCATTGTTGTGAGTTCCTTAGCGGACAAACATTAGCTAAGGAAGTTCTTTGATATTTGTGTGTTAGGTGGCGGGCGCAGAACGAGTTCTCCGTCGATCTTGCGACCTCTGTGTCAGAAGCTAATGGCAAGCCGTAATGTATATTTGGAACGAAAAAGAAGAATAGGCCGGAAGACAAATAATAGCTCGCGGAGGGAGAAGTTGGCAGCCGTGGAGAAGCGCGTTGGCCAAACTCCTTCTTCTATTATGGTAGGCGTCATCAATAGGCGTGGTGTTTACCTTGGGTTAGGTGACAAGACTGTTCTTACTGCACTGGCATAGCTCCGTCCGATAGTAGTCGTGACGATTGAAATGATTTTAACGATGTTTACAAAGTATTCGTATCTTCACGCTTCTTCAAGTGATATATTTAATTAGAATACGTTCTTCGGAGGACGTACCTGGTTACAAGTAACACAGGCAGCGTGATCAGCTGTCATATACCGAATGTGTGTACTGTACCGTGATTAAAATTGTCATAAATCAATGGTAACTATAACTTCTGCGTGTGAACTTTAACATTTTTATACAACATGTGTTCCGTTTATTTAAAGAGTGTTTCGAAATTCAGCTGTTAGGGATGGCATAAATGCGGAAAGACTCGGTTTCGTTTGGTACATAATCAGTATTGTCCAAGCAAGAAGGCTTTCCTTAAAAGAAATGTGCTCACTTCAAACATTGGTATAGAAATTAAAAATATTTTCTTAAAAGCTTTTGTCTGGAGCGTGGCTTTGTGTAGAAGTGAATCATTAACTAGCTCAGAAACATGTAGAATAGAAGATGTTGAAATGTGGTGTTTCAAAGGAATTCTGAAAAGGAGATGAGTAGATCGAATCACCAAAGAAGAGATACTCAATGGAATTGATGAGAGGAGAACAATTTGATGATGATGATGATGATGATGATGATGCTTGTTGTTTAAAGGGGCCTAACATCGAGGTCATCGGCCCCTAATGGTACGAAATGAAAGAAGAAAAATGTCAAATTCATCCACTGACCAAAAAAATAATAATGTCGTCATGAAGAATGAATGGATGGACATGAAACCAACAAAAAAAAAGGTAATAAACAACCAAAATACAGTGGATCAGACTCAAAGATCATACATAATTGATTACTGACCAAGGAACCACTCATAAAGCACGATGATGCTTGATGTAGAAAGGGGTGCAAAATCCATGTCGAAGGCCCCACAGAATGGTACATGTCGCGAGTAAAGTAGAACCATGGTATTGGCATGTTGGGGTACTAATCAAAAGTAGCGAAACTCACGGTGTTCCACACAAGACGGTACTACTCACAAGTATTGTACTTCGTACAGGTAACGCAGACCTATGGTGTTTCTCACACAATGGCGCCACTCATAGCCAGCGCAAACCAATGAGTTTCCTCACCTACGTGTACTAGGCACGGATGCCGGTCCCACGGGCTCCGTGGTGTTCCTCACAGAGTGGATACTAATCAAAGGCAACGCACACCCACGGTGTTGCTCATATAGCGGTACAACTCACAGGCTACGCCCAGACCCGCGGTGGTGCTCACATGGGTACGACGCACGAGTACTGGAAACCCCCAGGCCACGCTCTTGACTACTACTAAACACAAACCCATTTCGTACCGAACATAGTGGTACCACTCACAAGTACTGGCAACCCATGGTGTTCCCCGCGTGATGGTACGAATCAAAAGTAGTTTCATGGTTCTAATTCATTCATCCCTTGGTCGCCCCTTTTAGTCGCCTCTCACGACAGGCAGGGGATACCATGTGTGTATTATTCGTCAGCCTCCCCCACCCACAGGGGGTGTGTGTTTAGTCCGCGAGAGGTATTTTATTTCCCTCAAGGCCGCCGGCAAGCCGGTTGGGACCCCCCTATCCGCCACCTGGGACGCGCCACGTGGGAGTATCACCTCTCCCCCTGCTACGCCAGCGTAGCAGGTTCGTGGAGAACAATTTGATGAAATTTGGCCAGAATAAGAGAAAGAATTATGATTCTGCGTAGCTCGGGAGGCAGCGTGCCCGCCCCTCATTATTGAGTCCCGTGGTTCAAATTCCGGTCACTCCATGTGGGATATGTGCTGGACAAAGCTGATTCGAGTTAGGTTTTTCTCCGTATAGTCTCGTTTTCCCCATAATATTTCATTCCAGCAACACTCTTTAATATAATTTCGTTTCATCTGTCAGTCATTAATCATTGCCCCAGAGGAATGCGACAAGCGTCGGCAACGGCACAGTTTTTATCCTCGCTGCTAGATCGGGACTTAATTCATTCCGTTCTTGCCCTGTGAAGTGATTGGAGACAAGTTGTGGATTTTCAAGGGAGAGAATGATAGGACACAACTTAAGAAACCGAGGACTTGTTCAGTTCGTTGCTGAGGGAAGTGTAGACGGTAAAAAATATACGGTTAGACCAAGGTATGGATTTGACTGACAGATTAGAGTAGACGTAGGATGTAGTAGTCAAGTTGAAATGAAACGGTTAGCACGGGATAGGGTGGCATGGAGGGCTGCATCCAACCAGTGTATGAGATGGTGACCCAAACAACAACGGTGAGCGATTTGAAAATATTATTAACGAATAACATGGAAAACTCTAATGTGCGGGTATAAGTGAATTACGAATTTCATTCTTCGAAACCATCAAAATTACACATTCTGTTAAACAAACCATGACGTTAGAATACAATACCTATGCTGTGGCATCACGCTGTACGTGTTCCTTCGTTTAGCGCAGAGTGAGAGTGTGTACGAGACTCCAGCTGAATCCGAGGAAGAGCTCATCTCTCTGGTGCTTGCAACTGTGTACTCTCTACAGCACCATAGAAACCGAACTCAAGACTGCAAGAGCTACGAAGGACCATGGCCTACCAAGTGACCGCTGCTCAGCCTGAAGGCCTGCAGATTATGAGGTGTCGTGTGCTCAGCACGAATAGCCCTCTCGGCAGTTATTCTTGGGATTTTAGTCCGGGGTCGCTATCTCACCGTCAGACAGCTCCGCAATTATACTCACTTAGGCTTAGTGGACACTCAATCACCCACCATATCCAGTTGTAAATCCCTAATAAGGCCGGGAATCAAACCCGGGGCCTCTGGGTAAACGGTAGGTTCTGCCTGTAGCCCACTTGAACAGCAATTCCCAATCTGAATACACGTAATTAAAAATACACCTATTGCACATTTTATCAAATATTCCCCTTTCTTCCCTTCACACACACGCAGGTGGCGGTAGTGGTGATTATTGTTATAAGATGAAGTACAACCGGACAACTGTCCCGTTTTAACACTTATCGGAATTAAATTATATAAGAGGCCCGACACTTGAAGGTATCGGCAAAAGGAGGGAAAGAGCCAGGAGGGGCATAACACTAGCAAAAACCCTAGGCCTCACTAAATTACTGTTATCATCGTTGGGGTCAGAAGAGAAAAACATATTACCAGAGGAGGTTGGATTGCAAATATAAAAATGAGCATCCTCTCACAAGTAAGTAGAAGCAATTTCAGACTCAGCTGCGGGTGCCATGATGACATACTAACACTCCCAAGCCGAGAGGTCCCGATCCCCTTTTAGTCCCCACTTACACAGGCGGAGAATACTGAGGATATATTCTGTCAACCGCACCCATCGGCCCATACACACCAAATAGAGCTGAGATCTTTACGCCTATATACGTACATATTTATTCTATGTAACGCTCTACGACTGTGTACGAAGGTTTATATAACCATCAGGCGTACGAGTTTAATTATGCAGTTTGTGCAATCTATCATCATCTTATGATAATCGAGCTAAATTATCTTGTCGTGGGACCATGAGATGCAGTGAATGTGACAGCGGCAGTTCTGCTGCTCCAACTCCGAGATAATTCAAGTGTGATTCATAGGTCACAGGTGCTGCTGGAAGTGTTCATGCGGGTAACTCTCCTGTCTATTCATTGCCCTTCAGCACGAACAGTGAGCGCTGCACGGAAGAACGGACAAAGCAAAACCATTCATGAGAGAGAGGTTTGTTTGGCACACTTCGTTCTCTTTTACTGCTGCAGTGAGCCGTGGCGGACCTAGCCGCACTTCTTTTGTCTCGGCCTCCATCCGCCCACATTATTTCAATCTCGTGGTCACTTTTCAAAGCTCTGGGTTAGTTCTCTTCTGGATTCTTACATTAACCCAGATTACCCTGACGCCTTTCCAGAATGATTTTGGGATCTCAGCAGTACCTTTCCCCCTTTTGAAGAAACAATATCCTATCTTACACTAAGATATGTATAAAAAAACTATCAGTTGATTCATAATTAGCTGAAGATGATGATGACGGTGATGCTTATTGTTTAAAGGGCCTAAGATCGGGGTGAGCGGCCCCTAATGGTACGAAATATGACCACATGTAATGGCAATTTAAAAGTCCAAAACTCATCCACTGACGATAATTCAAAACGTGATGATAAAGAATGAATGGTTGAATATGAATTTAAAATAATCAGCTGATCCAACTCGCAATATTGAAAGTTGGTTTATGATTAGACTTCAGACAAAAGTGGGAGACAATTGCTCGCCTGAGCATCTCTCAATACGCTTTTCTGTCAATATTACTTACGACGAATATGGCAGAGTGAAATTTTTGGGAGCTCGATCGAAAAGACGGTAAGGAACGTGATCATTTGGAACTTAGAAGAAATGCTACCACATCTGTTTGTTTTCAAACAAAGATATTGCCCCTTAGGGCACCATTAATATAAATAAAAACGAATGCCGGTTTTGATGACATCGTGCATTAAGAAAGAAACAGACGCGTGGGAACGATAGCCTTGACGGACTTTGGCCTACCAAGCGACCGCTGCTCATCGCGAAGGCCTGCAGGTTACGAGGTGGGCACGGTCTGGGCGAAAAATTCTATCGGTCACTCTTCTTGGTTTCCTATACCAGAGTCACAATGTTACCGTCAGATAGATCCTCGATTGTTATCACGTAGGCTGAGTGGACCTCGAACTAGTTCTCAGATCCGGATTAAAGAAACCTGACATGGCCTAGAATCGAACAAGAGTCCTTTGAGTGGGAGCCAAGCGCTAACACAATACCGTGCGGCCGGCTGACGAAGTGCATTAAGTGACCGATATTTCTGTCATTATGTAGGAACTGTACCTTCCCCAGTAGCAATGGGGGAGGTTCTTGAAAAACAAGAAATGATGGTGTGGAAACTCATCATTTTTATATAATAATTAAGTATTTGGCATAAAAGACGATGCTAATTTCTTTTGAAGGATAGTCTTTATTACTACGTCAGTGCGATTCAAAACGTGCACATTTCTCAATAGCAGTTATTTATATTTTACAAAAGCTCTTTATACTTTTGCTGGCAGGACCTAGTGTTTACAGTGCACTATGTCTTCTGGTATAGGCTAGAGCAATTTTGTTACTTTCATAGATCTGTCTCTGCCTTATCCTTGGCTTTGGCAATATGAAAGTGACTGAGGTATGAGCAATGCTAGTAATGCCAATCCTTCTGCAGCCAGTCCCTGCTATGAATGGTGTGAAAATGTTGCTCATAGGGTCGGTTGATGCATTTCAGTGGGCTGGGCAGACTGATATGTAATAGCAACTCCGGCTCGGGGAGGAAAGCAACGGGAAACTACCTCACTCCTCATTTCCCTAGTACGCCTCTTCAGTGATGCCTAGGCCCCATTGCGAGAAAGTACATCTTCAGGGTAGGAATTTGAACACTGACCTCCCACGTGACAGGATCCCTCTATAGCAAGTACGGTACGGTGACACTGGATGAAACCCAGTATAACATTTCCTGTACTTAGTTTCATGTCTCATATGTTTTCACCGTATGTGGGATGTTCCAAGCTGTCTGTAGAGAAATGGCGTGGTGTGACTTTCGGAAACTAAAAAGGTTGAGTGGAGTTTTTAGGTAGGGAAGGTCATAATATGGAAATAAATTTGGATTTCAAGAATACGAATTCGGGTGAATACTCATTTATAGGAAGCGGAATTAGGGAATGGAATAATTCATCAAGGGAATTGTTCGATTAATTTCCTTCTTCGAAATAATTTTAAAATGGACTAGCTATATAACTGATAATCTCCCACCTGGACAGCACACTTAAATGCAGGTCAATGATTGATTGACTGACTGACTGACTGACTGACTGACTGACTGACTGACTGACTGACTGACTGACTGATTGATTGATTGATTGATTGATTGATTGATTGATTGATTGATTGATTGATTGATTGATTGATTGATTGATTGATTGATTGAAAGGTCAGTTCAGAGACTAACTGGATCCCCTCAACAATTTCAAAAACTAGGATAGTTTCCTGTTACTTTCTTCAGTAAACAATATGGTACTATTACACAAGAGTCTGCCATGCCCCTGTCAAACCATAATTTCACACCATCTATCGCAGTGACTGACCACATACTTCGTAATACTACAGTTTGCTATTATATTAATGTACGAGGGCTATATTTATTTCAACCTCCGATCGGTTGATGAATTAAAACCACAGTGAGTAGGCGATGAAGTCTAAACGCGGATGCAGCGCGCAATGTCTCTAGTATGCCCTTCGACCGCTTCTCTTCGTACTTGTCAGTTCAGAGCGCAGTGAGCACATAAACATGCCTAGAGCAATAGAGTCTCCCGCCAAGTGAGAATTGTGTGCTGTCATTCGATTTCTTCATGCTGAGGGTGTAATGCCGCCGAAATTCATTGATGAATGCTTAATGCGTACGGTAAAACTTTCGTGAGTGACAGCAAAGTGCGGCAATAGTGCAGGAACTTTGAGGCATGAGTACAGACGTTCATGATGCAGGCGGTCAGGGACGGAAGTGACTGTCAACCGATGATCTTATTCAGAGAGTTCAGAGAGAAAATTGCATTGCACCCCTCAGCATGAAGAAATCGAGTAACAGCACGCATTGCACATGGGGAGAGACACTATACTTTTACTAGGATTAGTTTCGACCGACCGGGCGAGTTGGCCGTGCGCGTAGAGGCGCGCGGCTGTGAGCTTGCATCCGGGAGATAGTAGGTTCGAATCCCACTATCGGCAGCCCTGAAGATGGTTTTCCGTGGTTTCCCATTTTCACACCAGGCAAATGCTGGGGCTGTACCTTAATTAAGGCCACGGCCGCTTCCTTCCAACTCCTATGTCTTTCCTATCCCATCGTCGCCATAAGACCTATCTGTGTCGGTGCGACGTAAAGCCCCTAGCATTCTTACAGTTTCGACCGATGTAAACGGCCATCCATAGCAAGACGGTTTAAGGAACGACATAGTGTCAATAAACTTGAATGTTTTAATACAAACGTGACATAGGACTGAATAATAATAAGCTATGGTGTCAAACATGGTCCAAAAAGACTTATGTACACAATTAAAATATTCAGTATGGTCCATATACAAAGATATTTTTTATCTTGATGGACACTTGTTCATTACTACTACTGCTACTTGCTTTACGTCGCACGGACACAGATAGGTCTCATGGCGACGATGGGACAAGGAAGGCCTAGGAGTGAGAAGGAAGCGGCCGTGGCCTTAATTAAGTGCAGCCCCAGCATTTGCCTGGTGTGAAAATAGGAAACCACGGAAAACCATCTTCAGGGCTGGCGACAGTGGGGTTCGAACTTACTATCTCCCGAATACTGGATACTGGCCGCACTTACGCGACTGCAGCTATCGAGCTCGGTACTTGTTAATTTATGGTATTAACCTATCATAGTACGTTGATTCTCATATAAAGAGTAAGTTGTGAACATGCATATAAGAATGTGAGGATGTAATATATAATATTTTCCTCGTAAACACAAAAGCTGCTGTGTTAAAATTATCACAGTGTTGAGCTTGAATAATGTGTTTCCACTATATAGTCTACTGAAACCAAATAAAAATATGCTGTATACTGTACATGTGATTGAAGTATTTGAATCAATCTCCTGTTTTAAAAATGTAATGTTGCCGTATTAGATCGAAATTCATTTCTTATTCATGGTACATATACATAGAATTTCCTCTTGCTGAATTATTATTATTATTATTATTATTATTATTATTATTATTATTATTATTATTATTAAAATACGTTGTTCATCAAAATTTGGCTTGTAATTACGCAATAAATTAATCAAAATAAACTACTTTAGCCTTTACATTTTCATTGTCCGGCTCCATGGCTAAATAGTTAGCGTGCTGGCCTTTGGCCCAGGGAAACCCGAGTTCGATTCCCGGTATGTCGGAGATTTTAAACTTCATTGATTAATTTCAACGGCTCCGGGGCGGGGTGTTTTATCGTATTCAACATTAGAATTCATTACAGGTAGGGCCCCATCCTCATAGACGAGCAGGTCGCCTATAAGCGTCAACTAGAAAGACCTGCACCAGGCCTCTTCGGAGGACACACGTCATTAATTATTAATTAATTACTTGTTAGAGTTTCACTTGATAGTAGTGAATTGTTTGTTTAATATCTAATTTCACTGATTTTTTTGTTTTACAGCCAAAGAGATTCTTAGTTCTACAAGTAACATTCAAGTTCTATTTTTAACCTTTACTTGTTTGCTAACGGTACTTCGTTAGAATTTAACGTCACTTCCTAACATACTCTGTTATAAGGTTTCCATTGACAAGTAATGTGTTGTGGTCCTTGAGCTCTTAATGGAGTTACTGTCGGCCGCTATACGTTCAGACTCATCTTACCAGCTTAGAACTATGTACTAAAATACAGCTAACTTAGGTGCAGTGCTCAGCCTGTTAAGCTATTAAACAACATAAGCCAAGAAAGGAGGGAGAACAGCAAAACTATGTAATATATTAATAGAAAAGTGTGCGTAAAAATACAAGGAAGGCAACAAGAGAGCAGAAGCACACAGCTAGTACAAGGATATGCATGAGGATGTGTATGATTTATTTAAAGTCTAGGGAATACCTCAAAAGTTTAATTTATCTAATTATTAAAGATGCGACCATGACGGATTTGTGGGGTACATAATTAAATAATTAAAATATTTTAATGTGTAAATAAACTATGTTTCCGTTATTTTTGTAACATTTTAAATTTGGAATATCTAAAGCATTTTGTGTAAAAATCCTAACTGCATGTACCAGGCGGTTCGTGAACGCAGGACTTTCTATTTTAAAATGTCCGGCACTAACTAATGATGAATGGGATATCTTATAATTGGTTTTCACAGGGGCAGCAAGCAGGTTACGTGAGAATATGAGGAGATAACAACCGGGCGGTCGCTCCAGCATGTTCCTCAGCACAATCCGTCTAATGCAACCCCTTGCATTCGTAAACATAGACTTCGACCGCATAGTGCTAGGCTGTAGCAGCACTATATTTGTTGTCTACATATCGGCAATGGCTAGTGTGTTCAGCAACGAGGAATAGATTGATATAATTTTAATCTACGGAGAATATGGTCGGAATGCAGCCGAAGCTCGTAGATGGTATGCACAGGAGTTTCCAAATAGCTGCATGCCTTCTATACACGCATTTCGCCGAACAGTATTACTTTTGTTTCATACAAACAGCTTTTTATAGAATGGAATGTCTACAGGTGTATAAATTAACAAGTTATTATTAAATTTTATTTTCTGCTTCTTTGGCGTATTTACAAACGCACCCTGTTATGCAGCGTGTGCAGTAAAATGACTGCTATTGTTTCACAACATCCGAAATACGCACGTTATAGCGCTCTTTCGAAAACAAGTGATTAGGCATCCCATACACCACTAGTGCATGCGGGACGTTTGTAAGTAGGAAGTACGGCGCTCGAGGGCCGCATGGTATTATTATTAACATTTTGGCATTTATTCAATTTTCATTTGATCCAGTAGGTTTGATATAGTTCCCTGTGTCCATTACGGCGTTTATCAAACCACTTTGCCCCATTTGTCCATTTATCATCCCGGAAAGTCCCAAAAATCACGATGCTTATTCTGAAAAGGTTTCGTTTGTGCACATATTCTGGTTGTACGCCCATTTATTCGAGGTTTCCTTTGACGTTATCTTACCAGGTAATACTTGCTTTTGGTTTGGAGTCAAATTTATTAAAAATGTGGTTTGTTCATCGTGACTCGTCCACCCGTCGTAGGTGACCGTGGAAGCGAGCCCTGCGTTTTCGCATTGTGTGCTTGACCCTCTCTCTCTTAGAACAGATTTCTTGTCTGGATTTCCTTATGTACAGTAGTGTAGTGTGGGCCAAGTATCTTTTTTTTTGCCCTAACATAGTGAGCACACATTTTTGAGAAACGGAAACAGCATTTTGTCGCGCAAAGAGATACCGGCTTCTTTTTCATCTTTTATTCCTATTCCTCTTCATAATTTTTAGGTAGTTATGATTCAAATACTGTCTTTCAAATGGATGGTCTTCAATGATTGTAACAAAAGTGTATTCCTATTCGTACAGTTGACAGCCGAGAGCAAGTAATTAGATGGAAGTTTTTTATTACAAAACAATTTCATTCGCATAAAATGAAAGAAGGGAACAGAACCGCAGATTCGGTTTTAAAGACGAGAGCGCAAGTACAGATTCTTTGCGTTCCACTCTTTGTAGTCTTGTACTGCATGCAGGTGGTACAGACAATGTATACTTTCATTAAATTTAAATTTAAATTTAAAGAAATACTTTATGTAGTATCATGATCTACGTCCAACGACATGGTAGCTGATCCAGCACTCAACAGATTCCCATATCTTAAGATCTATGGCCTCTCTGGTTACCGTAGGCACTAAATCCGTCATGCTGAGAACAGTACAAAGTTTAGCATCCCCTCTGAAATTCTAGAATCACAATTTTTGGTTGCCTCACAGTGAAGAATTCCTACATTCAAGCTCTGTTTGGCATCCCTTACCCCTAATATACACACCTTCGCTGAAAGTTTAATTTGGTTGTTATTTAATCCATTTTAAGGATAACCATTAATCGCAAATTACTTCTAACTTGGAAACACTGGCAAGGGTTGGTCTTCTGTGGACACTATTGATACTCAGCGTTTTACCCGTAATTTGCGGGAAGGCTCCCAGCCGGGTGTCGTGTAACTACCACCGGATTGTGCTAGCTAACTTGCTGTAGTCATAACGGCAAGTGTAAAGCAAACAACCATTGTCTATTGTGTCGCTCTGAGCGTATAATTACAAAGTTGATATTGTTCTCTGGCTTATCACATCACTTGGCTTTCAGAGAGTCTACGGTTCAAAGCACTGTGGCCTAAGCACTATGGATTCACTCTTTATAACCGCATACTAAAATAATTTTTCTTTTCTTTTCAGGTGAGTGTTGTTCCTTAATGAAACCAGCCTTGGTGAGTAGTTTCTTGATGATGGTTTATTTTAACTTACAAAGTTAGAGACACGCAACCTGTAAATGCATGAGTATATAAACTAAATCAAAGCCCTTACCCTATTGCACTATCCAATATTCTCTACTTAATAACTGAATAATATAAAATATAAATTCCTATTTTGATTTCTAATCATGAGTACTGTATTTATACAAAATTATATGTTTTGTTTTAATTATTAATGATAATAGGTGAGGTATTACAAGAGTCGAAAGCGGTAGCTGAAAATATATCATATAATAGTTTTAATGATGATGATGTCCGGCTCCATGGCTTAATGGTTAGCGTGCTGGCCTTTGGCCACAGGAGTCCCGGGTTCGATTCCCGGCGGGGTCGGGAATTTTAACCATAATTGGTTAATTTCTCTGGCACGGCGGCTGGGTGTATGTGTCGTCTTCATTATTTCATCCTCATCAAGACGCGCAGATCGCCTACGGGTGTCGAGTCAAAAGACCTGCATCTAGCGAGCCGAACTTGTCCTCGGACACTCCCGGCACTAAAAGCCATACGCCATTTCCAATGATGATGATGAAACGTAGACGGTGAAGAAGATGTAGATGTTGTCATTGTACAAGCTCGTTCATGGAGGTATCTTGAGCAAGCTCCACTAGAACACCCAGAGTTAGGTATCCCACTGACGTTTCCATTCACCACTGACCCCGACAGTTAAGGAGACGAAGGTTGAGGTGTTGCATTCGATACTTTGGTGTTGAAAGGCTGTAAGTGTTCATATAGATAGAATGGTGAAGAAAGCAACGGGAAAATACCTCACTCACCATTTCCCTAGTACGCCTCTTCAGTGATGCCTAGCCCATGTATGACAGCTGATGGCGGAGTTGTTGAGGATCCAACCAGCCTTCGGGCTGAGGACTAAACATTCAGATAGAATGGGGTTTGGTGTATTATAGTCAAGACTTGTAGATGCCTTGGCTGAATGGTCAGCGTAATGGTCTTCGGTTCAAAGGGGTCAGCGTTCGTACTCGGCCGAGACGGAGATTGCAACTGTGTATCGTCATTGACGAACTTATATCTAAAGCCAGATCTCAGGCCATAGGATTTTAGCAACGGAATGCCATACTGCACGTATCGAAGATTACACATGACGTTATAACATATAACGATATTCTATTGGTGATCTGGCCTACACAGTTACCACATTTAAGCCCCATTGGATGACGGATGGAAGACTATTCTTGTGGATACTGTTAGTATGTTTTCTGAGTAGACGTGTACAGTTAGTTCTGTCTGGTGGAGACAAAAGTTCGTTCATATTGCCATTTAGAACGCATGGAAAGTACGCATAGCCGCTTAACGACATGGACGGGAAAATTGTCGGGTTAACTCCTAGCCATTCAGTTGCAAGGCCACCTGTGTTATTGCTGCTATAGATCGCGTTGTGACCTCCCCAGGATGAATATTCTTGTTTTATGGATTACCATCCGAACGAATTTATATCGCCACAAGGTACAACCCAGATGTGGATAAGTCACCTACAGTACTGATCTTGCACGTATTATAGTGAAATGTAAACATATCTGCATGATGAAAGTATACTGCGAATGCTGGATGACTGTCACTTTTGCATCATAATGTTCGAATATTTATAAACAAAGCCCGTATTTTCATGCAATTATAGGGTATTAAACTATCTTATTTGGCGATTTGTCACCCAGACCTCTTTATGAATACTTCTGAGGGGTCGTACGCCTAATGTTAATGCAAATTCTATTGCATAACCGTTGTACCGATTATTGGTTTATGAGGAAGTAGAAGTGAACTATCATCCTCTAATATCCTCTAATAAACTAATTAGAGGAAAAAATGGAAGATGTCCAACAATTCGAAGAATGAAGGTATCGGCAAGGGCCACCGAAGGGCGTGAAAATGAAAGACACCCTTGGTTTATATTTCGTCGGGGTCGGGAAATATCAAGAATTAACCAAGGGGGATGACATAGTAAAGATGAAATTGAGGTTGCAGACATAAACACGTGGAGGTAATGTTAGGACTCAGCTAGGGGAACCCGCTATCCCAAGTTGAGAGCCTCTGGTCCACATTTTAGTAGCCCCTTACGAGAGACAGTGGATACCGTCTATATATTTTACCCCGCACCCCCACCCATAGATGATATGATGTACTAGCTGTAAGATAACTTGATACATGCACCCGTTACTGTGCTCCTTAATGAGAATTTTATACGATTGTGCGGCAGTCTAGGCACTCATCTACAAACCAGAGGGTCAACGGTTTATAACCCGGTGAGTTCCGCTGGTATTTTTCACTAAAACCAGGTCGTATTGTCATCCAGGTCCTACACAGTGCTTCAGTGCTTTGGCAATCACACATAAACCAGCAAAGATGGCGTTGAGAAAAGAAGATTTGTAATGTGCTAAGAACGGAACGACAGAAGGTACTGTACTAGAGAAAATGTAGCAAAATCATCATCATAATCATCATCGTCATCATAGGTTGTTCTGTCTTTTGGCAGATACAGTCAGTGCTGTGACCTCCATATCTCTCTGTGTTGTGTCCTTTTCTTTACTTCTGCATAACCTTCCCTTCCTTTTCTAATGTCGTCTAATAGCTGGTATATTCTCATTTTCCTTCCCCGTTTCCATTTTACCATCACTTCTGCCACTACTCATAATAAGAAATCATGTCGCAGATTATGTCTCCGAAATTTTCCATTCTGTTTCGAATACATCTCTTTTCGCACCCACTTCAGCACTTCCTCGTTCGTTATTCTATTCGCACTCCTCACTCCTTCTATTCTCCCCCAAATTCTCTTCTCGAATGCTTCTATTCTTCCCTGTTCTTCGCTCCTCACTGACCATGTTTCTGTATCATATCGAGCTACACACCACACTAGTCTTCTTGCTCAGATCATTCCCTAGCGGGTCACAAAGCAATATTTTTTCTTATTGAAGCTATGCTTAGCTACAGCAATTCTGGCGGCACCTGGTGAGCGATAACTTAAACACGCAGTATTAGATCTCATGGATGTGAAAAAGTAAAGGCAATCAAGGCACACCTTCATTGACCGCACTTGACGCGCTTACTGGTTTGAAGAAACTGCTGATCTTTTGTTGTCTTCTTTTGGCATCAATTTCTTGAGTAATTAACTCAGGCAGATGCATCAAATGTTCGTAATATGCAGATATTTTTTCATCGTTGTTATTTTCAATGTATGTAATGACCATGGTCTTTAATTTCACAAAGTTTTGGCTTAGGGTTAATAACATCACCTGCTGCGTCCTGGTCATACTCATCTGTTTCAGAGCTTTCTGTAATTATATTTGTGTATTATGTAATATTATTAAACGGCTCCGGACTAATAGGATTAGTATTATTGATGATGATGATGATGATGATGCTTGTTGTTTAAAGGGGCCTAACATCGAGGTCATCGGCCCCTAATGGTACGAAATGAAACGACAAAGTAAAAGTTCAAAATCATCCACTGAACAAAATAAAAAATGTCATGAAGAATGAATGAATGAATGAATGAATGAAAATGAATTTAAAACAATCAGTGGATCCGTCTGAGAAAACTATCATAGTTAATATTAGTACAGACCAAGGGACCACTTCCAAAGCACAATCCTGAATCGAGAATGCTTGGTGTCTAAATGGGTCCAAAATACAGATCAGAGGCCCCTCAGAATGATACTTTTCGCGTGTAATGCAGAACCATGGTATCCGTCCTGTTACGGTACTAATCAAAAGTAGCAGAGACTTGCGGTATTCCACACATTATTGTACTACTCAGAGGTTATGAAATCCGACGTATAATACAGACCTATGTTTTTCTCACTTTGCGGCGCCATTTACAGGCAACGCAAACCTATGGTGTTCATCACATGAGAGTAGTAACCACAGGGACCTCTCCCTATCCCGTGGTGTTCCTCATATAGTGGGTACTAATCATAGGCAAGGCAGAACCATGGTAGCTATCATCCCATGATTCTGCTCATATAGTGGTACTAATCACAGGTACTGCAAAAGCCGACCGCGCGGTGCTCCTGTGTGCTACTAATCATAAACCGATTTCGTACCTAATATAGTGGTACTACGCACAAGTAAAAGCGACCCTTGGTGTTCTCCGCGTGGTGGTACTAAGCACATGTAGTTTCATGGTTCGAATGCAATCATCCCTTGGTCGCCCCTTTTAGTCGCCTCTTACGACAGGCAGGGGATACCGTGGGTGTATTATTCGTCTACCTCCCCCACCCACAGTGGGTGTGTGTTTGGTCCGCGAGAGGTATTTTATTTCCCTCAAGTCCGCCGGCAAGCCGGTTAGGACCCCCCTATCCGCCACCTGGGACGCACCACGTGGGAGTATCACCTCTCCCCCTGCTACGCCTGCGTAGCAGGTTCGTGGATTATTATTATTATTATTATTATTATTATTATTATTATTATTATTATTATTATTAACAATGTTGTTCCCAACTGAGTGTGGGATTGAACTTATTTAGCTGATAAATTTGCTTCCTTCTCTTCCCCGTCTGCAGTAGGTGGTGGGTGATTGAATAGTTCAATAGTTTCTGTTGCCGCTCCTAAGCCCGGATAAAGGAGGAGGGTAAAAAGAGAAGCCAGATAATATCTCGATAAGGTTCAATACCTTAGTACTACTTCTGGGATAGATTAAAATTGATTTAAATTCACTAATGAAATTTGGAATTTATAGACATCTCAGCCTCAGACATCTCAAAATATGATATTAGTAACACCAAATGATGACGAAGGAACTTCTTCTCAACCTGAACAATCGTGCGTTGTGTGTAATAATATGAATAAGTGATCGGAAATGTGGTTTGCCTTAAAATTTAATATTTACCAGTGTCCAATTAATTTCCATTTTAACGCAAGCAGCAATACGCTACACATACTTAAGCTGAACAAACGTGTATAGATCTTTTTAATGTATTCGTGCACAACCAAAATCAATACTTCTTAACCTTACCTGAGTTTTATCAATAATTTTCAGCTGGTGGAATAGGATCCCTGAATTTAGTGTATTTGTTCTGAATTAGTTATTTTCTTGCTAGTGGCTTTACGTTGCACCGACACAGATAGGTCTTATGGCGACGATGGGATAGGAAAGGCCTAGGAGTTGGAAAGAAGCGGCCTTGGCCTTAATTAACACCCCCAGCATTTGCATGGTGTGAAAATGGGAAAACACGGAAGACCATATTCAGAGCTGCCGATAGTGGAATTCGAACCCACTCTCTCCCGGATGCAAGCCCACAGCCGCGCGCTCCTAACCGCACGGCCAACTCGCCCGGTAATTAGTGGTTCCAGTTCATTCTATTAAATGTATGAAATTGCGAAGGATCTCCATTTAGTTTCTTAGCCAACACGAAAATACCATTCCCTTGTCACTCCAGATTATATGGTTTGACCCAAAATCTCCTTTTCTTCTTGTCACCCGTTTTCTTCGTAATTCCTGAAGTAACACCAAGCCTTCCAGATCACCAGAGGACATCTTAACTAATGACCCAGAGACGTGCATGTACGTGGCCCATGGGACACGGGTAGGAGAAGTTACTTCAGCCGTGTCCCCTGTCGCATGTCCAAGAAGTGTGCGCTCTGACTAATATGAGTACAGCGGGCTATTAATCCACTAACACCGGAACGTCACTCTCCCGCCTACGTGGTGGGATTGCAGCGAACCACTTTCAATTCGCTGTATGCAGTGTTTTCCCACGTTTCGCGTTGATTGTGATCAATGACTCTGGCGTGGCAACTGAACAGTTCATAGATTGTATTAAGAAACATACAATGCTTTACGACATAACTAATGAAAATTACGCTGCTGTCACTCCATGTAGGCAGAAGAGTGACGCTCATGTGTGAGTGAATTCATATCCCGCTGAACTCATGTAACACTTTTTCACTTCGCTGCCTACAAAGATTTCTTTCCCTGTCCCGCGCTCATTATGTCAATGGCGACTGAGCTGTTGATAGAGTGCACTAAGAAACATTCTATATTTTACCACATGAATGAAGAAGAATGAAATAAGAATAAGAATAATAACATATCCACTTATGCCATTTGTGTGACCGTTGGAACCCGGATCAGTTTAAGTTTTGACGGAGTCTTCAGGATCGGACACCTGCAGCTATGTCACTGACCTATCAAGCGCTCCATCGTAATATTATAATATTGATAATAAATGATACTAATACAAAAAGGGGGGATGTTTAGTTCAGTGGCTTACTTGAATGCATCCCACCCCGAAGCCTGAGGCTCGTACCCCGGGTAGAGATTTTCATCTCAGAAATGAGGCGGTGTCATGAAGGACATCTGGCCTTAAATACCCGGCTAAAATCTAAATGAACTTGAGTGGCTCCAGCAAGTCGAGAAATAACTGGGATAAGCAGAGAAAAGTAGTTGTATTCAATAATAATACGAACCTGCATTCATCATCTTCAGCAACTACTAGATGATAATGATGATGGCGATGATGACTGCGCTTGTTGTTAAAAGGAGCCTAACATGTAGGACATCGGCAACTAATGGTACGAAATGTGACGAAATATAATAACAATTTAAGAGTCAAAAACTCATCCACTGACCAGAATTAAAAACGTGATGATGAAGAATGAATGGATGAATACGAATTTAAATTAATCAGCGGGTACAACACGCAATATTGAAAGTAAAATATATTTCCAAAATTAATCCACTGAGTAGAATTTCATAAAGAGACACGATGAACAATGATTATGAACTTAAAATAATCAGTGGATTCGACCCACAATGCTCCACCTTCCCGTGAACTATCTTTAAACGATACCGTAGTACATACTGACCAAGGGGCAATGACAATCCCGAATCGATGATGCTTGTTGGCTAAACGGGTTGAAAATCCAGGTCAACGGCCCTTCATAATGGTACCTATCGCTAGGAAAGTAAGAACCGTGATATTTCTCATGTAGCGGTACTAATAATGAGTAACGTAGACTTACGGTGTTCCATACAGTGTGTTACGCACATGTAACGCACCCCTTTGGCGTTTCTCAAATTAAGGCGCCACTCATAGGCAACGCAAACCCATGGTGTTCCTCAATTAGGTGTAGCCTACTAATCACGGGCGCCAGTATTCCCGTGGTTTTCCTCACATAGTGGGTACTAATCTCAGGCAACGCAGACCCACGCCCAGACCCGCGGTGTTTCTCACAATAGTACTTGTACCGGGTGGTACACCTCCACGCCGCTAATTCAAACCTTGCGCCAGTTGAAACTCCTCTACTGGAAGAAACCTGAACTTTAACTACCAGGTTAATTCTCAAGTTTATCAGAAGATGTCACTACTTGTAAATTTTGAAGTGTTCTGAACTATGTCAATTTCGATTAAATGCTGTTTTCTCTGTAGCAAGAAGTGTGAACATTCTCTTCTAGATGACACTACTTACGAACTACAATTGCGCACCCTAGTGCGAAGTGAGGGAACCCTTTTTTGAAGAAATTTAGTATTTGTAAGTTTGTTCCTTATTAAATTTCTTTCTGCTTTTGTTTAAGTTGGCAATGTTAACCCTTTCTTTCTGCCAGTTTTGAAACTGGCCAATCATAATTTTCTATAGTTAATTTTCCACCAATCCTGGGTTTCTTCTTCAGTTCTGACATGTAATCTTTTGGTCGTCCAATAAATGGCTTGTGGGTGGGTGTTCTCATTCATGAAAGGTGTCGAATGTTCCGCGAGGGTATATAAACTGCTGATTTTCGGGTCTCCGGGCCACTTCAGTAACATCTATCATTGTGTAAATTATGTAGCAGGGGGCGGGAAGCGCCTCTTTCTTCGGGCAGCAGTTCAACCACCAGGTAATGGCCGTTTTATAACTTATTTTCAAGCCAGCTCAGCAGTTTAACCCTCGGGGCGGGTTCGAAATCTTTTACCATGTAACTTTCCCCTAAAATGTAAAAGACTTTTGGTTTAAATTCTGCCTCTGTAACTACATATTGGGATAGAGAGTGCTTAACCCTCTCGAGCTCCCACTCATATTGCTTTGAGGTCAACTTATTTTCACAACCGTTTCTTCCCTTCTAATGTAATGTTTTCTTATATAAGTCACCTCTTTAGTATGGGATTAGCCCTTGCATTAATGGCCTAGTGCCAAGCAGGTTTTAAAGAAGTGTATTAGGAGTGCTAGTTACGCCTCCGCTCAAGTTTGTATTTTGGGGCCTTGTAATTTTCCTGTTTACTTACTAAATCGGCCTCAGTAGGTTGGGTATTTTTACCCCTGTGTTTATGTCCTTAGAGGACAGCTTGAAGGTGGAATTTGGTGTGGCCTTTGATAGGCTGGAACTTTGAGAGCGGGTTACTCTTCCAAAAAATTTTTGATTTCTGTGTGTCTCGAGCAGGCTTTACTGAGTAATAGGGAGCAAGAGCTGCTGGGCATGATTGGGGTTTTCTGCCCCTTTGTCAAACCTGGTATCTGGCTAAAGTTGGGCTAATTGCTCAAGAATTACGTGTCTGACTCTCGGAGCCCAAATCCTGTAACACTGTAATTGTACATTTTCGATTTGTCGCTAGGCTACTGAGTACCTGTTATATTTGTTATTTCTTGATCTTGAAAAGAAAATATAACCTTGTTAAATTTTAAATTAACTTTACTTTCGTAAGTTGAGATCTGTTCATCCCAGCACCTTCTTTCACCTCTGCACATCCACAATACACCGTAACAAGTGGTAGCAGGGCGTGGTTGAATGGGTCTCAATTTAGCCCCTTTTGACGGCTAAACATTTCTTTGCTTTCGAACTCTAACAATTTTCTCAGTTGCTGGAATTTTTTGATTTTTCCTTTTTCAAAATTGTTCTGTTATCATGTCCGGCCCCCGCGAGGTTCTTCATCCTTGCTATTTGCGTAAAGAGGAATTAATTTATGAACAATCTCTTAGAAACGTTTAATCTGGAGGTACGGTTGCAGTCGACTCCAATAAACTAAAAGATTCCCTTGATTTGCCTATTACCATCCCGACTTTGGGAGAGAAAGAAATTGACGACGCTCTCTCCACGATCAATGATAATACTACTGAGCTAGCATCTGTAGTTAGTTTTTTGAAGAAAATGATCCTTCTCCTAATTAAATTAAACGTGTGCAAGCAAGGTCTCTGAAGTTGAATGACATTCAAAGGAAGGAAGCTAGTGTTGTTCTTGAAAATCTTTCCGAATTGTCCAGTAAGGTGACCCAATTGTTAACTGGGGAAGTTCCTCCCAAAACTGATCAACCCTCTATGGCGAATGTAGGTAGCGAGGAAGAGTCTCCTTAGGGAGAAGTCCATAGGAAAACTGTTGGAGCTCAACAAATCTCTGCCCCATTAGACAACGAATCTGAGCGTCGTACCTCGTTGAACAATGCACGTTCTGAGTTAGCTTCTTCACCACTTAAACCTCTACCTACTATGTCACCAGGATTCAGTAGTTTGCCTCATCCATTAGCTATGCTGCTCAGAGGTATTTCTAAGTTTTCTGTTAACTCTACCAGTGACGTAATTTCATTCTTAAGGTTTTTGGTTGAGTTTCAGGATCATGCCCTCGTTTTCTCCCTTTCTCCGTGTCAAATTTTGCAGATAATTTACCCCTATTCCATTGCTGTCCTCTCAGACAATATAGTAAGAGCCATTGCCGAACAATAATCTATTGAAGACTTCCACGCACACTTGCTAGCTAACTTCATTCCGGCTAGGGCAAGGTCCTCACTTATTCAGAAGTACTATTATCGAGTACAGCGGTTGGATGAAAACTTGGCAGATTTCATCCAAGATATTAAATTCTATACCAGGGTGTTTGCTCTTCACTTCCCTGAAGATCAGATTGTACAGGCCATTGTAGAAGGTATTTCACTACCTTACAGATCATACTTGTGTTTTGCGTCGCGTCCGCAAACTTTCGCTGAGCTAGAAGCTATGGCTGTATCGGCCGAAGGAGTCAGATACGCCGATACCTTGCGTGTCGCGAAAGAACCCCCTCCAGCCTCTAGTAGTTTTCGGCCTCCACCTCGCCGACCAGTCACACCCCGTAAATGTTATGCTTGCGGGTCGCCTGACCATCTTCGCAATAAATGTCCATTGGTCAAATCTAGTAGGACAAATAATGGAGCAAGTTCATCACAAGGCTGTTTTAAATGTGGGGTTTTCTCACATATCGCCAAGAATTGCCCAAATTTGAATAGCACCCCCTCCTGCTCAACTTCTGGTGCAACTTCCACCAATGCCAATAATAATAAGTGACTAGTGGCTTCGGCTGAGTCGACTAATCCATCTTCTCAAGGCTCAGCCCTAAGTAAACACACCAAAATTTCAGGGAAAACTCAGACTTCAAACTTATCTTTTTTGAAGGCCCTAAAGAATGTCTACCGAGCTCGATAGCTGCAGTCGCTTAAGTGCGGCCAGTATCCAGTATTCGGGAGATAGTAGGTTCGAACCCCACTGTCGGCAGCCCTGAAAATGGTTTTCCGTGGTTTCCCATTTTCACACCAGGCAAATGCTGGGGCTGTACGCTTCCTTCCCACTCCTAGCCCTTCCCTGTCCCATCGTCGCCACAAGACCTACCCGTGTCGGTGCGACGTAAAGCAAGTAGCAAAAGAAAAGAATGTCTTAGGATTGCGGCGGATACTCCCGCACATGTACCTCTTCTTAAAATTGAGGTGAATAATGAGCCTATAACGGCTCTATTAGATTCAGGCAGTGTGGGTTCTATTATTTCGGCTGAATGGTACTCCAAATTGAAAACTGTGTGTAAACTTCCTAACTATTAATCGTCTTCGGTCCAATATGTTTCGGCTAATTCGTCTCCATTAGAAATTTTAGGCTCCTTAAATGCCAAAATTCGTATTTCTAAATTTACTTGGAAAGTTAAACTATTTGTGGCTAAGCATTTGTCTTGCCCCATTATATTGGGAGCCGACTTCATGTCCCATACTGGTCTAGTGCTCGATCTTCAGAGTAGGTCGTGCACATTCAAATTTGCGCCTAATTGTAAAATCCCTTTGTTAAAGTGTAGTTCTGTATCATGTTCATCTATATCGCCTACCCAGGATGAGATGTTGTTAGATCTTAGACATCTACCTGAGGAGCAGGCTGATAGTATTCGTAAGTTATGTCAGTCGTTTCCAGAGGTGTTCTCGGATACTCTCGGTGTTACTGACCTTATTGAATACCAAATTGAGGTTACGGATTCGATTCCTGTCCGTTTTCCACCTTATAGTCTATCTCCACCTAAGATGAAGGCATTGAAAGAAATCATCGATCAAATGTTAAAGGATGGTATTATTAGGCCCTCTAAGACGGCGTATTCTTCGCCTATTTTCCTAGTCCCGAAACCCCAAGGTGGCTTCAGGCCTGTCATTGATTATAGGGCTCTCAATCGGAAGGTGGTGTTACAATCTGTGCCCCTTCCTGACCTTCATTCTTGTTTTTCATGGTTTCGTAAAGCTAAATTCTTTACCATCTTGGACCTGAATCAGGCCTATAATCAAATTCCCCTGGCTGAAGAGTCTAAACATCTTACAGCGTTTGCCACGGATTGGAATCTGTATGAATACAACCGAGTGCCTTTCGGGATCCCCACCGGAGCAGCTGTGCTTACGAGGCTACTAGATAGGGTCTTCTCCGACATCAAATTTGAATACTTGTACCACTATCTTGATGATGTCGTCGTATTTTCGGAGACTTTCGAAGAACATCTAAATCATCTAAAGGAAGTTCTCAATCGCCTTCGTAAAGCGGGGCTAACTGTGAAGTTGTCCAAGGTAGCTTTCGGTAAGCCTTCCATGTCATTCCTAGGGCATATTGTTTCACCCGATGGTGTCGCAGTCGATCACTCTAGAACACAGGCCATCCGTGATTTTAAACCTCCCAAGGACATCAAAGGTATTGCCAGGTTCATTGGTATGGTGAATTTCTTCAGGAAATTTATTCCTAACTTCGCTAATAGAGCGGCGCCCTTGAACCATCTTCGTAGGAAAGGCATAAAATTCGAGTGGGGACCTTCGCAACAAGCCGCTTTTGAAGACCTGAAATTAGCTCTCTGTAATGCCCCTGTCCCTGCTATGCCAGATTTCTCGAAGAAATTCATCGTCCAAACAGACGCGTCGTCGTCGGCGGTAGCTGCAGTCCTCCTTCAAGAGACTTAACTAGGGAGGCGACCCATCGCCTATGCATCTAGGACTCTATCGGCTCAAGAAGCCAAGTATTCCAACTATGAGCTTCAAGGTTTGGCAGTTTTATGTGCCTTAGAAAAGTTCCGTCTCTATTTGGAACATGTCAAATTCGACTTGGAGACTGATAATCAAGCCTTAAGCTGGGTCTTAGGTAGGCCGCGTCGTACTGGTCGTATAGCCCGGTGGGCCATCCGAATTTCTGCCTTCCAATTTGATGTTAGGCATATCAGAGGTACTGAAAATTTTCTCGCAGGCGGACTCAGCCGTATGTTTTCCAATGACGTCGAGACCTATGAACCGATCGGTAGTTCATCACCTCCCGAGTCCATGCTATCTGAGGTTAATCCCATCTTAACAGATGCTCCCATGCTCTTTAGGGATATTGAGAAATATCAACGTGAAGATCCAGTGCTGGCTCCCATTATTTAAACCCTTTCTTCTGGGGAACATGTAGTCCCTTATGTACTGAGGAATGGTGTTTTATGTTGCCCTTCGAGGCATGATAAGATGATGAAAGTTGTCGTTCCAGCTGTTCTTGTACCTATGATTTTCAAGTACAATCATGAGACCCCACGGGGGGGGGGGGCATTTAGGCATCTTTAAAACCCGTGAAAAAATCCGTGAAATGTTTATTTGGAAGGGTATGGATGGTGAAATTCGTGAACTAGTAAAGGCTTGTAAATCCTGCTTGCTTAGTAAACCCACCATGTCTACCAAGGTAGGCCCTTTGTCTTCTCACCAAGCATCGCGCCCAATGGAACGCCTGTATATTGATTACGTAGGACCCTTCCCCCAGTCAAAGTGAAATGCCAAGAAGTTCATCTTTGTATGTGTAGATGGTTTTACAAGATTTTCCTGGTTATTTCCGACTAAGCTGGCTACCGATCAGTCCATCATTACTTGTTTAAATTCAATCTTTGCTTCTTTTGGTCCGTGTCAATATATTGTGTCTGACAATGCTAAGGCTTTCACATCCAATCTATTTTGTAAATTCTGTTTCGATCTGTCCATATCTCATGTGACTACTTCTGCTTATTATCCCCAACCATCTCTTGCCGAAAGAGTCAATCGTAATCTCAGGTCGGCTCTTATTGCTTATCATCATGAAGACCATTCCAGGTGGAACACGTCCCTGCATTGGTTAGCTTTCGCTCTGAATTCGGCTGTTCATGAATCACATAAGTTTACTACTGCTTCGTTGATGTTCAAGTTTGTTCCTAACACGCCGCTCTCTAACCTATGGTCTTTGAGTGATATTCTACCTGAGACAATAGATCCAGATAATATGAAAGATCTTTGGAAGAAGGCTAAAGTCAACCTTAAATTGTCTCATGAAAAGGTTAGGGAAAGATATGATCGTGGACGGAGACCCACCAATTTGAAGGTAGGTGACCAGGTGATGGTAAAAAATGTTGTTCCCGCGGGCAAGCTTGCCCCCAGATTTCATGGGCCGTGTATTATTCTCGATTTCCTTACACCCGTTACCTTATTGCTAAGCAATCCGGCCACCGAGAGGATATTTAGGGTTCACCTGTCGCAGGTGAAACCTGTGTAACCTTCGCGCTAACGTAGCTGATTTTATATTTGTCTTTACATTTTGAAGGTATTCGGAAGGTTATATATTTTTTGGGGGGGGGGTCATTTTAAGGCCTTCTGCCCTTGGAATAAGGTTCTTTAAGCATTTATTGCAAAACCTTCCCCGACCAATTAAACTGCCGTCCTGTCCTTGCCACGGCCATTACCATGCTCCCATCTCCTGCTCACATAAAACAGTGGCTATGTAAAACGAAAAATAAATATTTCACCGCCGCTGGCCCCTCAGTTCCACCACCAAGATTGTACCCTAAAAATCATTCTGATCCAACAAATTCTGCCGCCGAGATCTTAATGTTGCAGGCGCCGTACCGCCACTGAGGTGGGGTAAGGGCCCGCCCCTCTCCAGTGAGGCCAATCAGCGTACGGCGAGCCGGAGACCTCCTTCCGGCCGAGGCTGATGTGCGGCGCGCAACCTGCTACTTGCCCGCGGCCTGTATACGTTCGCCGCGGGTGCGGCGTGCTTCAACACCACTACTCCTCTCATAGTGCAGGCGAGCGGTATCTCAGGGTACTCGAGGGGTCCGAGCGGTCTCCTCTGGACACAAGCAGCGGCGGCTGGTCTGGCCGTCAAACTTAATCAACATTGAATGTACTTAATCAGCTACATGGAAATTTCATACCTACAATTACTACATTTTTGGATTCAACTGTAATATTTGGTGGACTTAGGAATTTTTTCTTCACATTCAAGAATTAAAAGTTTTTTCTTCTGAATTCAACTTCTACAAGCATAAAGACATTACATCAATGGTAATCAAAGAATTTTAAAACTGGATCCAATCATTTAATTTTTTTTTTCCCTTCTGCAATTAATGTCTATATCAACATAATAACTTGGATTTGTGTTTTCAAACAAATTTGATATGTGTCACCCCTTGGAAGGACTTTTGGGGGGAGAGGTCTGTACCGGGTGATACACCTCCACGCCGCTAATTCAAACCTTGCGCCAGTTGAAACTCCACTACTGGAGGAAACCTGAACTTTAACTACCAGGTTAATTCTCAAGTTTATCAGAAGATGTCACTACTTGTAAATTTTGAAGTGTTCTGAACTATGTCAATTTCGATTCAATGTTGTTTTCTCTGTAGCAAGAAGTGTGAACATTCTCTTCTAGATGACACTACTTACGAACTACAATTGCGCACCCTAGTGCGAAGTGAGGGAACCCTTTTTTGAAGAAATTTAGTATTTGTAAGTTTGTTCCTTATTAAATTTCTTTCTGCTTTTGTTTAAGTTGGCAATGTTAACCCTTTCTTTCTGCCAGTTTTGCAACTGGCCAATCATAATTTTCTATAATTAATTTTCCACCAATCCTGGGTTTCTTCTTCAGTTCTGACATGTAATCTTTTGGTCGTCCAATAAAAGGCTTGTGGGCGGGTGTTCTCATTCATGAAAGGTGTCGAATGTTCCGCGAGGGTATATAAACTGCTGATTTTCGGGTCTCCGGGCCACTTCAGTAACATCTATCATTGTGTAAATTATGTAGCACGGGACGGGAAGCGCCTCTTTCTTCGGGCAGCAGTTCAACCACCAGGTAATGGCCGTTTTATAACTTATTTTCTTGCCAGCTCAGCAGTTTAACCCTCGGGGCGGGTTCGAAATCTTTTACCATGTAACTTTCCCCTAAAATGTAAAAGACTTTTGGTTTAAATTCTGCCTCTGTAACTACATATTGGGATAGAGAGTGCTTAACCCTCTCGAGCTCCCACTCATATTGCTTTGAGGTCAACTTATTTTCACAACCGTTTCTTCCCTTCTAATGTAATGTTTTCTTATTGAGTCACCTCTTTAGTATGGGATTAGCCCTTGCATTAGTGGCCTAGTGCCAAGTAGGTTTTAAAGAAGTGTATTAGGAGTGCTAGTTACGCCTCCGCTCAAGTTTGTATTTTGGGGCCTTGTAATTTTCCTGTTTATTTACTAAATCGGCCTCAGTAGGTTGGGTATTTTTACCCCTGTGTTTACGTCCTTAGAGGACAGCTTGAAGGTGGAATTTGGTGTGGCCTTTGATAGGCTGGAACTTTGAGATCGGGTTACTCTTCCAAAAAAATTTTTGATTTCTGTGTGCCTCGAGCAGGCTTTACTGAGTAATAGGGAGCAAGAGCTCCTGGGCATGATTGGGGTTTTCTGCCCCTTTGTCAAACCTGGTATCTGGCTAAAGTTGGGCTAATTGCTCAAGAATTGTGTGTCTGGCTCTCGGAGCCCAAATCCTGTAACACTGTAATTGTACATTTTCGATTTGTTGCTAGGCTACTGAGTACCTGTTATATTTGTTATTTCTTGATCTTGAAGAGAAAATATACATACATACATACATTATCATTATAGACTGTTATGCCTTTCAGCGTTCAGTCTGCAAGCCTCTAAAAATTTACTAAACGTCGCCACAATCCTCGATTTGCAACTAGTGTTGTGGCCTCATTTAGTTCTATACCTCTTATCTTTAAATCGTTAGAAACAGAGTCTAACCATCGTCGTCTTGGTCTCCCTCTACTTCTCTTACCCTCCATAACAGAGTCCATTATTCTCCTAGGTAACCTATCCCCCTCCATTCGCCTCACATGGCCCCACCACCGAAGCCGGTTTATGCGTACAGCTTCATCCATCGAGTTCATTCCTAAATTAGCCTTTATCTCCTCATTCCGAGTACCCTCCTGCCATTGTTCCCACCTGTTTGTACCGGCAATCATTCTTGCTACTTTCATGTCTGTTACTTCTAACTTATGAATAAGATATCCTGAGTCCACCCAGCTTTCGCTCCCGTAAAGCAAAGTTGGTCTGAAAACAGACCGATGTAAAGATAGTTTCGTCTGGGAGCTGACTTCCTTCTTACAGAATACTGCTGATCGCAACTGCGAGCTCACTGCATTAGCTTTACTACACCTTGATTCAATCTCGCTTACTATATTACCATCCTGGGAAAAAACACAACCTAAATACTTGAAATTATCGACCTGTTCTAGCTTTGTATCACCAATCTGACATTCAATTCTGTTGAATTTCTTACCTACTGACATCAATTTAGTCTTCGAGAGGCTAATTTTCATACCATACTCATTGCACCTATTTTCAAGATCTAAGATGTTAGACAGCAGGCTTTCGGCACAGTCTGCCATTAAGACCAAGTCGTCAGCATAGGCCAAACTATTTACTACATTTCCACCTAACTGAATCCCTCCCTGCCATTTTATACCTTTCAGCATATGATCCATGTAAACTACAAACAGCAAAGGTGAAAGATTACAGCCTTGTCTAACTCCTGTAAGTACCCTGAACCAAGAACTCATTCTACCATCAATTCTCACTGAAGCCCAATTGTCAACATAAATGCCTTTGATTGATTTTAATAATCTACCTTTAATTCCATAGTCCCCCAGTATAGCGAACATCTTTTCCCTCGGTACCCTGTCATATGCTTTCTCTAGATCTACGAAACATAAACACAACTTCCTATTCCTCTCGTAGCATTTTTCAATTACTTGGCGCATACTGAAAATCTGATCCTGACAGCCTCTCTGTGGTCTGAAACCACACTGGTTTTCATCCAACTTCCTCTCAACGACTGATCGCACCCTCCCTTCCAAGATGCCAGTGAATACTTTGCCTGGTATACTAATCAATGAGATACCTCGATAGTTATTGCAATCCTTCCTGTTCCCTTGCTTATCGATAGGTGCAATTATTGCTTTTGTCCAATCTGAAGGTACCTTACCAACACTCCACGCTAATTTTACTACTCTATGAAGCCATTTCATCCCTGCCTTCC
This sequence comes from Anabrus simplex, assembly GCF_040414725.1. Lineage (NCBI taxonomy): Eukaryota > Metazoa > Arthropoda > Insecta > Orthoptera > Tettigoniidae > Anabrus > Anabrus simplex. Next base: position 209,598,732 of record NC_090268.1, on the reverse strand, counting down.
CACTATACCTCACCATTTCAGGTCTAATTTCATCTATTCCTGCTGCCTTATGACAATGGAGTTTATTTACTATCCTTTCCACTTCCTCAAGCATAATTTCACCAACATCATTTTCCTCCTCCCCATGAGCTTGACTGTTTGCAACACCACCATGATGATTTCCTTTTACATTAAGAAGATGTTCAAAATATTCCCTCCACCTCTCCAGTGATTCCCTGGGATCTATTATGAGTTCACCTGAATTACTCAAAACACTATTCATTTCCTTTTTCCCTCCCTTCCTAAGATTCTTTATTACTGTCCAGAAAGGTTTCCCTGCTGCTTGACCTAGCCTTTCCAGGTTATTACCAAAATCTTCCCATGACTTCTTTTTGGATTCAACAACTATTTGTTTCGCTCTGTTTCTTTCATCTACGTACAAATCCCTGTCTGCCTCGGCCCTTGTTTGGAGCCATTTCTGATAAGCCTTCTTTTTACGTTTACAGGCTGCTCTCACTTCATCATTCCACCAAGATGTTCGCCTTTTCCCATCTTTACACACAGTTGTTCCTAGACATTCCCTTGCAGTTTCTACTACAGCATCCCTGTATGACACCCATTCACTTTCTATATCCTGAACCTGCTTACTGTCTACTGTTCGAAACTTCTCACTAATCATATCCATGTACTTCTGTCTAATTTCCTCGTCCTGGAGATTTTCTCCCCTTATTCGTTTGCAGACAGATTTCACTTTCTCTACCCTAGGCCTAGAGATACTTAGTTCACTACAGATCAGATAGTGGTCTGTATCATCGAAAAATCCCCGAAAAACTCGTACATTCCTAAAAGATTTCCTGAATTCAAAGTCTGTTAAGATATAGTCTATTATGGATCTGGTACCCCTAGCCTCCCATGTGTAGCGGTGAATAGCCTTATGCTTGAAGAATGTATTCGTAACAGCTAAACCCATACTAGCACAGAAGTCCAGCAAACGCTTCCCATTCCCATTAGCTTCCATATCTTCCCCACATTTACCAATCACCCTTTCGTATCCTTCAGTTCTATTCCCAACTCTCGCATTGAAATCGCCCATTAGCACTGTTCTATCCTTGCTGTTGACCCTGACCACAATGTCACTCAATGCTTCATAAAACTTGTCAACTTCATCCTCATCTGCACCCTCACATGGTGAATACACAGACACAATCCTTGTCCTAATTCCTCCCACTGACAAATCTACCCACATCATTCGCTCATTTACGTGCCTAACAGAAACTATGTTGCGTGCAATGGTATTCCTGATAAAGAGACCTACCCCAGACTCTGCCCTTCCCTTTCTAACACCCGTCAAGTACACTTTATAATCTCCCATCTCTTCCTCCTTATCTCCCCTTACCCGAATATCACTTACTCCTAGCACATCCAGATGCATCCTCTTTGCTGACTCAGCCAGTTCTACCTTCTTTCTTCCATAAGCCCCATTAATATTGATAGCTCCCCATCGAATTCCATTTCGTTCGCCAAGTTGTTTCCAAGGAGTCCCTCGCCTGTCAAATGGGAGTGGGACTCCATTACTCCCATAGGTCCGAGGCTTGCTTAAAGTGTTCTGAGAAAATATAACCTTGTTAAATTTTAAATTAACTTTAATTTCGTAAGTTGAGTCCTGTTCATCCCAGCACCTTCTTTCACCTCTAACTACCACGAAAAACTCCGTAACAGTACTAATCACGGGTACTGTAAAACCCATACTAATTCACACTCTGATGTACCTAACATAGTGGTACTACTTACAAGTAAAGGCGACCCATGGTGTTCCTCGCGTGATGGTACTTGTTACAAGTGGTCTCATCGTTCTAAATCGATCTTCACTTGCTCGCCCCTTTTAGTCACCTCATACGACAGGCAGGAGATACTGTGCGTGTATTCTTCGTCTGTGTCCCCCACCCAGAGGGGGTGCAACTTCTAGAAGCAGAAGAACTTCCTGCTCAGACGAATCCATTTCAGTCACAGTTTCCCGCTCCAGTGTGAATATCGCATCGACCGTTGCATTGTTACATTGCATTCGCGCGTTTCTGTGAACAAACCTTTAGTTAACTGAAGCACGGGAAGGATTAGTTTGCGGAGGGAGACTGAGAGGAAGGAGAAGGTAAGCGATGACAGATGTCATCGAGGACTGAGAAACTTACAAGGATCTGAAGTGGATGGCAGACGACAGGAGTGCATGGAGGGCTCCCGTGTGAAAATCTTCCTGGTGGAAGAACATATGATGATGAACGGGATTTGAACCGGCTAATCACGGTGTCGGACCATCGAGTCCTGATGCCTTAATATTCATGGCCACCAGGCGGTCAAAAATGCGTAACAATCCGTAATAACGACATTTGTATAGGAGTTCGTCCGCCCTTGGAGGCCCGGGTTCGATTACCGGCTCTGCCACGAAATTTGAAAAGTGGTACGAGGGCTGGAACGGGGTCCACTCAGCCTCGGGAGATCAACTGAGTAGAGTTGGGTTCGATTCCCACCTCAGCTATCCTGGAAGTGGTTTTCCGTGTTTTCCCAGTTCTTCTCCAGGCAAATGCCGGGATGGTACCTAACATAAGGCTACGGCCACTTCCTCCCCTCTTCATTGTCTATCACTTCCAACCTTCCCATCCCTGTTCAGGATAGCAGGTGCGGCCACCTGGGCGAGATACTGGTCATCCTCCCCAGTTGTATCCCCGACTCAGAGTCTGAAGCTCCAGGACACTGCTCTTGAGGTGGTAGAGGTAAGATCCCTCGCTAAGTCCGAGGGAAAACCCGACCATTCAGGGTAAACATATAAAGCAGAAGAAGAAGAAGAAGAAGTATTAGAGTTCGCATTAAATTCTTTAGACTCTTCAATCATACTAACTTCAAACACCCACATGACACTTACTAATGTATCATAACTCATTCTGAGATTTCATTTGCATTGAAGGAAACTTGAGGTAGGTTACGGAATGATTGATTTGAAAGGGTTGATAACATTCCATTATAACGTGAAGATACTCCCTGTAGTTATGACAGTGGTTCAGAGAGCGCTGATAACATTTCCGCGAAGGTCGCCGCTAAAGATCTCCTCGGAGACAGTTGCTGCTTTCTTCAGCCTCTTCTCGGAGTGTTCCAATACAAGCGATATTCACAGAGACGGCGTTGTGTTTGATGAACACCGCTCTGTCTGGGAACGAGAGAAAGAGAGAGCTATCTCCTCTCAAGGATGCCGAGTGGGAGAGAAACACAGGTGACTCTTGTAGTGCACACGTCTTCTTTGTTGCTGCAACTCTGGAGCTTAATGAAGGAGCAGTCAGACAAGTACTTGGGCACTCAATCTTCCTCCTCATCTGCCAAGAAAACAAGTCTGCCGACCTAAGTGGCGCGTTAGTCTTCTGATCATACGACAGCAGGTTTTGCCGTATTTTAAGGTGCTAGAATTAGACAACTCCTTCTCGTTCGATTCCGTCATGTTAACGAAATTCTTGCAGGACTAAATTTCAGCAACTCAACCCAGAAATCATAAAAATAGTTAGAAGGACATCAGACCGATAACATTACTTTTAACCAAACAAAACCAGTCACCATGGCGCGACAGACTTGAAGGGCCATGGCCTACGAAGCGGCCACTGCTCAGCCAGAAGGCCTGCAGATTATGAGGTCTGGTGTGGTCAGCACGACGAGTCCTTGTCTTTATAGACCGGGGACGCCATCTCACCGTCAGATAGCTCCTCAATTGTAATCACGTAGGCTGAGAGAACTTCGAACCAGCCTCAGATACAGGTAAAAATCCCTGACTTGGCCGGGACCTAAAGCCGGGGGCTCTGAATAAGAGGCAGGCACGCTACCCATTCTCTGCATTCACTTATAACAGTACTCTGGATAATACCAATGAGAATGAGTCCAACTTCTCATTGGCTGAATGTATAGCGTTGAGACCTTCGGTTCAGAGGGTCCCGGGTTCGATTCCTGGCCGGGACAGGGATTTTTATCGCCTTTGATTAATTCTTCTGGCCCAGGGACTGGGTGTTTGTGTTTGTACCAACACTTTCCTCTTCATATTCACTACACTACCAACCACCACAGAAATGCGAAATAGTGATTACATCCCTCCATACAGGGTTGGCGTCAGGAAGGGCATCCAGCAGTGTAAAACAGGGCCAAAGTCACATGTGTGGCACAGATCCCACCCGCGAACCTAAAGGCGTGGGAAATGTGGTAAAAAAGAAGAAAAAGAATGAGTCCAGCTTGCTAGCTGAATGGTCAATTTAGTGACCTGCAATTCAGAGGGCTTTGGCTTTATTTCCAGGCTGAGTCTGGGATTTTAATGCCTATGGATTATGGAGCCTCTGTAGCTCAGGCAGTAGCGCGCCGGGCACTCACCGCTGATTTCCGTTCTTCAAATCCCAGTCACTCCATGTAAGATTTGTGCTGGACAAAGAGGAGGCGGGGCAAGGTTTCCTCCAGGTATTCAGGTTTTCCCTGTCATCTTTCATTCCAGCAACACTCTCAGATATCATTTCATTTCATCTGTCAGGCATTAATAATTGCACCAGAGGAGTGCGACAGGATTCGGCAGCCAGCACAATTCTTATCCTCGCCGCCAGAAGGGGCCTTCATTCTTTTCCATTTTAACCCGGCCCAGTAACAGGCTGTGGACTGTTTACGGATAATAATTACACTTAAATACAAAGCCTTTAACAACAAATACTATGTACCATGTAGCAGACATTTGGATATCAAAATAAGAGAATCATGGTAGAATTAGGAACAGTTTTCAATACGACGAAAGTCTAAACACTAGTTCAATACATTTTTAACTCGTACTTTTACATTTTTTAATAAAACTTTATTATACGGACAAGGGGTGGCAACCGGAAGAAGTCAAAACGTGGAAACACAGGAAGAAGGCAGAAACAGTCTGGGAAGGGAAGAAAACACATTTACAAGTATTAAAGTAGAAACGAGCGGAATATTGGAAGAAATGGAAAAAGAAAATTAAATTCGAAGGTCATATACTGACACACAGGCAGCTCTTGTAAGATTTACTATTACGATAATAATAATAATAATAATAATAATAATAATAATAATAATAATAATAATAATAATAATAATAATAATAATAATAACACCCGTGTGGGGATTTACCGGTTACCTCCATTGGAATCGGGGAAGCTCGCTGGCTCTGCCGCCAGCAGAGTCAGAGGGTAGTAGGGAAATAAAATACCACCGTAAAAAAAACTGGTCCCTTGCCAGGGTTACGGCGTAGACTGGTAAATGACCAGAAGCCAGAAAAAATCTTGAGGCAACCTCTAGGGCTAACAACCCCTGTTTGTAAAAGGATGGGTACCCGTCCAAAGCAAAGTCAAGTCAAAAAGCATGATGGCACATCATTTCAAGAAACATACCCCAGGGGGTAAAACTTCGGATAAATCCCTCGCCGTGAACGCCACGGTGCACGAGTCTCGTTCGGATTCTGGGGGAGACTCGACATCATGCAAGAGACGAGTCGGAGCGTCTTGGTGTACCCCGAAGAGTCAAAAACTCAGGCCAAAATCTAAACCCTTTCTAGCAACTTTCAACATAAATTCACTTACACAAACTGGCAAGCTGAAAACCCTCACCAAAGCTCTTCACGAAAATTAGATATCCATAATGGCCCTACAGGAAACAAGGTACCCAGATGAAGAGATTTTTGAATCCGAAGGCTACCGATTTTTCAAGAGCAAAGCGCGAAGAGGAATCCTCAATGGAGCTGTGATGCTTGGAACCGCGTTTGCTGTTAGAACCAAAATCCTTAAATCGGTTGCAAATTTCGAACCTGTGAATGACAGATTGTCTATACTCACAATTAAATGCGCGAACAAAACCTACGCCCTAGTTAACGCACATGCTCCTACAAACGATAAGAACAAGTCTGATCCAGACGAAGTTGATAATTTCTGGGACCTACTGGATGAAAAACTAAACAAAATCCCCAAACACCATGTCAAGCTTCTTTTGTGTGACTTCAATGCCCAACTAGGTCGTGAACAGAAGTACAAGAAAGTTATAGGAAATTACCCTGCTCACAAAAGAACCAATCCCAACGGCAAAAGACTGGTGTCCATTTGCAAAAATCACAAACTGCAGGTCATGTCGACCCACTTTCGCCATCTACCCAGAAAGCAAATGACTTGGCGTTCTCCCGTTCAAGCTCTCGGGGAGTTCCAAATTGATCATGTTGCAATCTCCAGGAGAAACAGCCCTGAGATTATGAATGTGAAGGTAAAGAAAGGTATCAATGTGGCCTCAGATCATTATATGTCTCTTATCAAATTCAAACCAATTCCCGCAAACACAAGGAAGACAACCAAGCAGATCACACGCTTCGACAACGATAAACTTCGGCAAAGGGTCGAGGAGTTCCAGGAGAAGGCTAGACCAAATGACTGTGACTTTAACAACGCCAAAAGTCTCCTTGTTGAGGCTGCCAAAGACGTGGCAGAAATCAAGAGAAGCAAAAAGCATGCGTGGTGGAATGGTACCTGCGAATCAGTCCTCCAAGAAAGACTCAATGCATGGAAACAGTACTACTCTACAAAATCAGAAAATGATTGGGAAACCTACAAAACCCAACGTGCCCAAGCAGCTAGGGTGTTCAGAACTGAGAAACGTAAATACGAAAAATCTCTCATTGAAAAGATAGAACAAAACTTTAGGAAGAATGAAAGCAGAGAGTACTACAGAGCCTTCAAACCCAAACTCACTGTCTATAAACCACCATCTCTATGCTTTGAGCGAAAGGACGGCACACTGGCGACGTCAAATGAAGAAAATTGCAGCATTCTGGCAGATTACTTCAAGAATTTACTTAATTTCTCTAAACCGCAAAGCGCCATTGAGACCAAGGAACCATTACTCAGGTACCCAGATTCCAGACCACCCGACAGAGATGAAATCAAGCGCCACATTGCCCGTCTCAAAAATAACAAAGCGCCTGGTGAAGACTCAGTAGTAGTAGAACTATGGAAATATGCCCCAGAGGAATCACTTGATATCTTGCAAAAGCAAATAGAAGAAATTTGGAACAAGGAGACCCTACCCGAAGATTGGAAAATAGCTTTGATCCATCCACTACACAAAAAAGGCAGCATGAAGAACATCAACAACTACAGAGGAATATCTTTGCTACCCGTGACTTACAAAATTCTATCACTTGCCATCCTGGAGCGTTTGGAAGCACAAGTCGAACATCAAATAGGTGAATACCAAGGAGGGTTCAGAAAAGGTCGCTCAACAGCTGAACAGATCCAAAATATCAAAACGATCATCAGATATTGTACACTAAGGTCCAAGCAGTATGTGTCTGTCTTTGTGGACTTTAGGAAAGCGTACGATTCCACTGACCGCGAAGTCCTGCTAAACATCTTAAATGAATTTGGAGTTGATTTGAAACTGCTGGCATTAATTAGAGCCACCCTGACCGATACAAAATCCAAGGTGAAGTTCCACGGATGTCTCTCGCATTCCTTTGCCATCAAAACAGGAGTCTGACAAGGTGATGGGCTATCCCCGATACTCTTCAACTGTGTTCTTGAAAAGATCATCAGAACCTGGCGGGTGAGATTACAGGAAACCAACTAAAGTCCACTGAGAATAGGAACCAAATCCAAGGGGATCGCAACAGACTGCTTAGCATTTGCCGATGATATTTCTGTTCTATCAAGGGACATAGAAACCGCTAGAGCTCAAGTTGAAATTTTAAAGGAAATTGCCGAACAAACTGGTTTGCAGATATCGTTTGAGAAAACAGAAGTAATGACTAACATCAAAGAGGCTCCATCAAAACTCCATACATAATACGGGGACATCACCCGAGTAGACAAATTCAAATACCTGGGTGAGATCATCATGAAAAGTGGACTGGACAAAGAAGCACTTCAGGAGCGACTACGCAAACTGGAAATAGCCTACCAAACATCCCGCACAATCTACAACAAAAAATGCCTTTCCCAAAACACCAAGATACGTCACTATGAAACAGTTCTGAAGCCAGTAGTTCTATATGCAGCCGAAACCCTTTCTCTAAATGCCAACAAAGAACTCCTTGAAGAACTGGAGAAAAGAGAACGCAAAATTGTGAGAGGAATCTTGGGATCAAAGTACAAAAATGGCATCCATCAAAAGAGATCCAACAAGGAAGTCTACAGCAAAATAGAGAAAATTACCGACAATCAGAAAAAGACGGGCACGATTTTACGGTCATCTGAAAAGAATGGACGGAAGAAAGTTAACTAAAGAAATATTTCACTTTTTTTATTCAAACCCCAAAACCACAATTCCCTGGTTTAGAAATACCAAAGAAGACCTGCAAATGCTACATATCGCAGCTGAAAACGCCCTTTACGGAGATATCTTCCGCAAGAAAATATTGACGAACGGCCTAAACCGAGACGAGCAACCGAAGAGAAGACACGGTGCCCCTTGGACAGAGGAGCGTAAGCAGGCCCACTCACAAAGAATGAGGGAAATTTGGGCTCTAAAGATGGCCAAGTTCAGTGTCAAATGCAACAAGACTTAACGTGGTCCTTGATGGGCCCAGCGAATTATATAATAATAATAATAATAATAATAATAATAATAATAATAATAATAATAATAATAATAATAATAATAATAATGGCGTATGGCCTCCGGAGAGTCCTGGTGAAGGTCTTTTTCTAGTAGACGGCATATAGCCGACCGGCATACTTATGAGATTGGGCAACTACCTAAAATGATTCCTGATAATGAAGATGCTATACACCCAGATCCCGAAGCAGATGAATTGGGCAATTCAGTTTAAAATCAAGACCAGCCGGGAATCAAACCCGCGACTCTCCGGACCAAGGGCCAGAATGCTAATCATTTAGCCATGAAGACGGGCATTGTTCCAGTAGACATGAGATGCTGTGAATGTCACACAGGTGAGGGTCTGAACGGGGAGAGACAATCACAAATGAGAGCATTTCCTATGAGAAATAACTCGTCTAATAAGGCGTCATATTGGAGATAACTAGAGTTGACGAAATAAGGAGAGATGTTTGTGAATATTTTTGTAGCCTACTTCTGTGGTGTAGTGGTTATTGTGATTAGCTGCCACCACAGAAGGCCCGGGTTCGATTCCCGGCTCTGCCAACAAATGTGGAGGGTTTCTTTTTTTGCTAGTTGCTTTACGTCGCACCGACACAGATAGGTCTTATGGCGACGATGGGACAGGAAAGGGCTAGGAGTGGGAAGGAAGCGGCCGTGGCCTTAATTAAGGTACAGCCCCAGCATTTGCCTGGTGTGAAAATGGGAAACCACGGAAAACCATCTTCAGGGATGCCGACAGTAGGGTTCGAACTCACTATCTCCCGAATACTGGATACTGGCCGCATCGAGCTCGGTAATGTGAAAGGTGGTGCGAAGGCTGGAAAGAGGTCCACTCTCCCTCGGGAGGTCAACTGAGTAGAGGGGGCTCGATTCCCACCTCAGCCATCCTCGAAGTGGTTTTCCGTGTTTTCCCACTTGTCCTCCAGGCAAATGCCAGGTGGGTACCTAACTTACGGCCATGGCTGCTTCCTTCCTCTTCCTTGTCTATCCCTTCCTAACTTCACATTGCCCACAAGGCCCCTGTTCAACATAGCGCCTGGGCGAGGTACTGGTCCTCCTTCCCAGTTGTTTCCCTCGACACAAAGTCTCACGCTCCAGGAGACTGCCCTTGAGGTGGTGGAGGTGGTATCCCTGGCTGAGTCTGACGGAGAAACCAACACTGGAGTGTAAACAGATTAAGAAAGAAGGAAAGAAGGAAAGAAAGAAAGAAAGAAAGAAAGAAGGAATATTTTTGTAAATCGTTGTGGTTTAAGATTCTAACTGAATATATTAATTATTAATGTTATTTGTTTTACGTCCCACTAACTATTCTTTTACGGTTTTCGGAGACGCCGAGGTGCCGGAATTTAGTCCCGCAGGAGTTCTTTTACGTGCCAGTAAATCTACCGACACAAGGCTGACGTATTTGAGCACCTTCAAATACCACCGGACTGAGCCAGGATCGAACCTGCCAAGTTGGGGTCAGAAGGCCAGCGCCTCAACCGTCTGAGCCACTCAGCCCGGCAACTGAATATATGACATGCGCTAAGGAGGTAAATAACGACAATAACCATAAATGTTTAGCCATCAACCATTTAGCTAATTACATACAAAGATTTACGCTTCCTACCTGAACTAATGCAATCCACTGAAAAGGAGGAATTGAGCCAGTTTGTGCTGGTCGCATTCACATTTTTTGTTTGGTCGTTGCGCCATGCAGTGCAGACCATTTAACTGGATGGATGTTGGTTGTTTCGAGAGCGATATATCCAGTAGGTCGACAGAACACGAGCACATGAATAGAGAACTCTATTAGTATACAAGTTTTGTTCGTGACATCTATCAATCTGCGAGCGCTGTACGGTACTACTTTAGCCAGCAATCACTGTGGACGAATAGATAGTGGTAGTGGATTAACTTGCAACCATCCTTCGTGTAGGAGGTCCCTAGAATATAACTCACGTGCCATCTGAGGCCATATTATTATTATTATTATTATTATTATTATTATTATTATTATTATTATTATTATTATTATTATTATCTGGCCCCGTGGTGTAGGGATAGCGTGCCTGCCTCTTACCCGGAGGCCCCAGGTTCAATTTCCGGCTAGGTCAGGGATTTTTACCTGGAACTGAGGGCTGGTTCGAGGTCCACTCACTCTACGTGATTAGAATTGAGAAGCTATCTGACGGTGAGATACAGGCCCCGGTCTAGGAAGCCAAGAATAACGGCCGAGAGGATTCGTCGTGCTGACCACACGACACCTCGTAATCTGCTGGTGTTCGGGCTGAACAGTGGTCGCTTGGTAGGCCAAGGCCCTTCAAGGGCCGTAGTGCTATGGGTTTTTTTTTTTTTTTTGCTAGGGGCTTTACGTCGCGCCGACACAGATAGGTCTTATGGCGACGATGGGATAGGAAAGACCTAGGAGTTGGAAGGAAGCGGCCGTGGCCTTAATTAAGGTACAGCCCCAGCATTTGCCTGGTGTGAAAATGGGAAACCACGGAAAACCATTTTCAGGGCTGCCGATAGTGGGATTCGAACCTACTATCTCCCGGATGCAAGCTCACAGCCGCGCGCCTCTACGCGCACGGCCAACTCGCCCGGTACTATGGGCTTTGGGGTGGGGTTATTATTATTATTATTATTATTATTATTATTATTATTATTATTACTTCTTTCTTTCCTTCTTTCTTTCTTTCTTTCTTTCTTTCTTTCTTTCTTTCTTCGATATGCCCAATTTAAAGACCGTGTTTGATCGTGTTATCTTCGTCCGGCAGGTTCCTCTTCCTTTTTTTCATTTTCTTCTCCCCCTCTCAGAATCTTTTCAAGAATTCGCTGTTGGTTTTTTCCATTCTTCTGTCCACTGTTTTCCAGTAGTCTTTTTAGCTTTTTCTGCGAATCTGTGACTTGCAAGCGGATTTCCAAAGAGTTTACGATTGTTTACGGTTACATCTATAGCGTTTATTTCTTGTAAATTCTGCTTAATTTCTTCCAATCAGTTGATCTTGACCTCCTTTGAATTGATTATAGTTAGTTTCTTAGCAAATCCTTGTCCATTTTACAGACATGCCCATATTATTTCAAGTTTCTCCTACGTACGGCATCAGTAAACTTGTCTGTTGCTGTGTACAGACCCGTAGTTTACTTTTAAATCCATATGCCATTCACATGATAGGGACCATATATTTTCCTAAGGATTTTTCGTTCTTGCTTTCCAGTTTCATCAATTTTAGGGTGGCCTCCTAGAGACGTAGTTTCTGATGTATATAGTGCTTCTAGCAAAACAACTCTCCTGTAACGGCAGTTTCGCATCACGCAATATCATTCTTTTAGTGTAGTGATTTCCATATTACTCCTTCCAGATCAAATTGGCTTTACTGTCCAGTCCAAATCGTTGCATGACTTCTCCCAGATATTTGAGGGAAATTATTATTATTATTATTATTATTATTATTATTATTATTATTATTATTATTATTATTATTATTATTATTATTATTATTTCGGATGGGCCACAGAGGACCACAACGTTCGAATTTTCCGCTTAGAGAGGGAATTTATGTTTTCCAATACTCGCGCATTTTCTGGCTATATTTCTCTCTTCTTTCCCTTGTCCAGAGGGCACCGTTTCCTTACAGGCTGGTCTGTCCTGAAACCTCTTTTCTTTGATTGTTCTTCTGAGAGAATTTCAGTTACTCCGAGTGCCTGAATGTCTTCTTCACTTCTGTTAGCCATAGTGTCCCTATCTTCCTGTTCATTGAGTAGTTCAGAAGCCGGTAGGTCATCCTAGTTAGGTTCATCCTCGAGACATGTCCACAGAAAGTCAGACGCCTCTTCCTGGCTACGTCTGCGAGCTTTTCAGTATAACCTCATAGCTCCTGGTTTAGTCGCCTTCTATACTTGCCATTTAAATTGATTGATCCTAGTATCTCTCTAAAATCTTCCTTTCCTGGAGCTCCAGTTTGTCAATCAATCCTTAATTATTATTACTGAAAGGTAATTATAAGTTCTTTTACTAGTGGTTTAAGGTCGCACTAACTCGTTGAATTATTTCAGCGACGCAAGGTTGAGAGAGGGCTAGGATTGGGAAGGTAGCAGCCGTGCCCTTAATTGAGGTACAGCCTGATGTAAAAATGGGGAGCCACAGAAAATAATCTTAAAACTGTCTTCAGAGCTGCCGACGATGTGATTCGAACCCACTATCTCCTAAGTGCAAGCCCAGCTGCGTGACACTCACCACAGCCACCTCTCTCGGTTTTGTTACAAATGCTTAAATATATCCTCAATATGTCAGCTCACTTTGTTGGAGCGGTATTATATGAATCACACTGTATGTGTGTTGACAAGTATCAAAAGTAGTAACGACGGAATTAAAACTATTTAATTCGTAAAATGTAGTTATAACCTGCCGACCTCAAAAAGCACAGTGAACGATGTATAAAAGAGCTGAGTACGTAGCTGCAAATGCTTACCAACAGTAAAGCTCTTTGACCATGTTCAATTAGTCGCATTTGATGTCTATTTCATCTCGTACTCAATGGCCTGTGATTGATATCGTTGAAATGAAAAAATATCGCCAGCAATATAAATTACTTTATAGATGGGAGTAAAAATATTTCAACAAAGTCCACAACTGCCACGATTAATATTTATTTCAGTTCTCTTCCTGTAACGTTTATCACCAGTTTTTATTTTATGGATGGATTACTGATCATTGGCGCGGAGAGCTAAATGACTGATTTCGTGTTCTCAAAATTGATGATTAATTCTGACGCTCTTTTTTAATACATAGAAGGCTATTGTGATGATCTTTCAGGATAAAACTTCTGTTGACACTTCGCGAAAGATAGGTTAGAAATCCAACATGGCGTGACTCGGACGATGTCACAGTGCTCTACACAATGCTGCCAACCGGCTAGTGACATGACCATTGTGCTAGAATGGTTAGATCCGGCTAGTGAAAATACCGTTGGGCTGGATTGGTTAGGTCCGGCTAGTGACAAGACCATTGGGCTGGGCTAGTTATGTCCGGATGGTGAAAATACCTTCGGTTTGGGGTTAACTAAAGGGTGTTGGAGGGCATAAACCTCTAGGTTAGGACCAACAAGACACCGGTATCTCCTGTGTTCCGTTAGAATGTGAAAGAAAATAAGGTCACAATCACACACCATGACAATATAAAGATGCGCTGTTTTCAAATTTTCATAGAAGATGGCAGCTTCGTGGCCACACATGATCTCTTTATCGGAGAAATTAGAACATCTTTTGTCTTCAGGCAGCTAATCAACGCAGGTCAACAGCAACACAGAAAATTGCCATATTTCTAAGACTTTATATCCAGTATTCCTATTAATTATTCTATATAATTAAAAGTACTCCCACGAGCGTGGTGGTGGGTCACTGGCAAGCAACAAACAGGGATCTCTTCTTTGTTATACTTCCCATGTCGATTTGTGTCATTTTCATATCGCCGTTGCGCCTGCGAAAACCGCCATGTGATAATAATACTGACCCGCAGCACATATGTTATGTAGAGCGAGAATTCCTGGATGACCTTAGATGACAGAAACTTACCGAACAAAGTTTTGATCACACATTGCAACGCAAGCCTACTCAGTGTCGATGTGGCTTTTTAAAGAGCATTTCCATGAAACACCAACCGCCTAGTAGCTACCGATGCAGAGAAATCAGCAACAAAATACAAGCAAGCACACCGTGGATTTTAGCTGGAGACACGGTAGCGTACTTACTATCCGCTTAAAGGTCCCTGTTCAAACCCCTCCCCTGGCGAAATTATTCGTTTGATGCAACACCACTGCGCAAAATCAATTTGAATTCGCCCGCGAAGCAAACGGATCGGCTAAATTTATCAACTGATGAAAATGGCACAATATATCGAATTTTTTCCTATTATTTATTAATATGACCTTCTTGCTAACGCACATATGCTCGGTTCATGTTGTTACCCACCATCCTCTACAGGTAATATTAGCCTTTATTTAAAGAGATATCTGATGAAATCCCACAAATGTCGACTTCGTTATTATCGACGGATCGAGTGAGTTGGCCATGCGAATAGGGGCGCTCTGTTCGGAGCTTTCATTCGGGAGGTAGTGGGTTCAAATACTACTGTCGGCACCCCTGAATTTTTTTTTTCGAGGCTTCCCACTTTCACACTAGGTACCTTAATTAAGGTCACGACAGTTTCCTTCCCATCCTGGACCTCCTATATCATCGTCGCCATAACACAATTCTATGTCGGCGCGACATAAAGCAACCTGCAAAAACAATCGGTGACTGAGAAAGGATCGGCTACAACTGTACAGAAATGCATTTTTCAGATTCTTTAGGTTTCTACAATCTCCGAAATTGTTACACCAAAAATTGTAATGCAATGTATTTGTTCCGGGGTTTCCGTGGAACGCAGAGGTGAAAGAAGGTGTTGGGGTGAATGGGTCTTACTACAATGTCAAGAATTGAATTTAAAACTCAAACTGAAGGTTATATTTTTAGAACTTCAAACATAACAATTTTTCGTCATAATAATGAAACATCAGATACAGTTATACTTATAAGTCTAGGAAAAGACAAGATTAGTGGTCTTAACAAATCCTGGGCTTCAAGCCCTCGCTTAATATTTCCTGAGTTCCTAGCTCAAATTTACAAAAGAGCACAAATTTGTACAAAGGCAGAAATCCCCTAATTCAAAGTGCACTTGCTCCCAACATTACAACATCTAGCCTTCAAGAGGCATTCATAAATCTTACAAAACTTTAAAAAAGAGCGAACAGGCTCTCAGTTTTCCAGGCCTACTCGAGCCAACCTTAACTTACAATTACAGGCCTCTCAAGGCACTATTTACAAAATGGTACTTATTTTTACAGGGGTATTAAATACACAACCTACTGGGCTTTCGTGGGATAAGAATAACAGGTTAAATTAATAGCCCGAACACAAAATGAATAGAGGCGAATACTTGCACTCCTAGACATGAACACTTAAAACCTAAAGGGCACTAGGCCGATGAAACAGGGGCTACTCCCAAACTACTGAGCTGACTCGTATAAGGATAAATGAATGCATTACGGAAAGGAAGAAAAACAGTTACAAAACGTAGTCACCTCAAACCAAGATGAAGAGGAACTCGAGAGGGTACATAACTCTCTATCCCCGATTTACAGTTAAAGATTTTATGAAGTTTTACATTAGCCGGCATAAAGTTACATTTTTAGAAAACTAGGTTACACAGTTAATGATTAGGACCTTCCCCTTGGAATAATCTGTGGAGGTAGCAACAACAAGAAAGATGGAATTATGTGGCCATACCTGGTAGCAGTTCTAGCTGCCGACGAAAAGGCTGCCCTCCTCCTGCTTAACACACACACACACACACACACACACACACAGGCACAGATAGGTGTCGATCAGTTGGCCAAGAGACGTGAAAAGCCGCAGTTTATGTACAATCAGGGAAGGTTCGAGACTACTCAAGATTAAACTAGCCACACCCTCTCAAGTTTATTGGTTAATTTCAATGTTACACTCAGAATCGAAGAAGAAGCCGGTGATAGGTGGAAAATTAATTTCATAAATTAGGGATTGGCTAGATTCAAAACTGGCGGAAATAAAAAGGAAATATTGCCAACCCAAAAATAAATG
Organism: Anabrus simplex; assembly: GCF_040414725.1. NCBI lineage: Eukaryota > Metazoa > Arthropoda > Insecta > Orthoptera > Tettigoniidae > Anabrus > Anabrus simplex. Next base: position 209,582,484 of record NC_090268.1, on the reverse strand, counting down.
AACAATCAGTAAAAAAACATATGAATACAAAACCTCTTTGAATTATAAGTTCTTACACCTCGCACCAGGGTGCGTGATCATAGTTTTTAGTAGTGTCATCTCAGGAAGAATGTCCAAACTTCTTGATGGATAGCAAACAAAACTAGTAGAAATTCACTCAGTTCAGGAAACTTCGACATAAAAAAACTACATAATATTTCTGTGGCGACATCTTCTGATTAAGGATCCAAGTTGGTGTAGTTTCAGTTTCACAGTTTCACCAATAGAGGAGTTCATTTAAGCGCTAGTTTTAAATGCGCGGCATTGTAGTTTACCTCCCGGCACAGTATTTATGCCAGCAAGCGCTTCTAACCGTTTCCAATATTCTGACATTATTCACTTTGCTTAATTCAAAAGGGTCATTTTGAGATGTAACACTTTTCCAGATTATAGTAAATGTTGGAAAAACTATGTACATACTAATTTTCACATAAAATGTCCTAGAAAGGGCTTTTTTTGAGAGGCAGTGATGTAAACCAGCAAAAATTTAAAATCGTCTCCTGAAATATGAAGAATTTTGAAATGTAACCCTGTCGTTCTTGGCCATCGGTTTGTTCTTCACGTTTCTATGATCGTGGCTGCTCTTTTTAACAAAGCATAGTGTCTACAGTGCGCTATGTCTTCTGGTATAGGCGTGAACAAATTTGTTAGTTTCAGTCTGATTCCTGGCTTTGACAATATGATGCCCCTGTGGATAGTGTGGCTTAATGCATTGAAATTATCTCATACTCGTCATAAGAGGGGACTTAAAGAGGCATCAGGGTCTCTAGATTTGGAAGCATGGGTTGGAAACCTAAGTCTATCCAACTAAATCTGGAAATGCTTATATTTACACCTGTCAGGCTCCTCACCTTCATCGCTCCTATTCGACCTTTCTTGGTCAACTATTGTTATCTTCTGACGTAACAGTATTACGGTTTCGAGGTCTAGGATGTCTTATTTTCACGCCCTTCGTTGCCCTTCCCCTTCTCATGGCATTACCTTCGTTTTAGAAGTGTTCGACCTCTCCCCTTTTCCCTTTGATTGGAGTTAATAGAGGATGGTTGCCCTGTTGTACTTCCTATTCAAATAATAAGCACCAATACGAGCGCTGGACAGTGCATTGTATAAATTGATGTGACCTATAATGTCTAAATTGATACACAATTCACCTGGGCACATAAAGTTAAGAAGTTTGCATTCGACGCGGAAGGGCCCACAATAATAATTCTATTACTTTCGCTATCAGTGTTATTTCTCTTCAGGATACAGGCCGTATGAGATAGACGCTATTCACTGCATCCCAGGTTGCCTACCGCACCCTGTACTCCACTTCGTTTGAGCCAAAAAGAAGCACGTCACCAACGAGATTAGTTGTTATCAAGGCTGACATCAGCAGAACATTGTTGTGTGTTGGCTGTGTGTTCAGGCTTCCTGCTTAAAATAAATAGAACCAGGTATTTCTTTGTTTTACCATGTTGTTTAGTTCAGCGTCAGCAGAGGAATGAGTGAGGCAGTACAGTAGCATGTTGCAGCTGTTTCGTGGCAATTTGTGATCCGTAATTCGTAACTATAAGATTAATGGTATGACTGGGGAATCCGTTCTTGACCTAAATGCTTTAAATAATGCACTTCACTTACTCTCACTGTATTTTCTGTGTTAATTAAAGATTAGTGTATAATTAACTAAACACGAACATATACTCTCATAAAATTATAAGTAAAACAAAACTACTAACTAAGAACATTTACTGTGCTTTCTTCAGTTATGAAGTCATTTCAAGCCACGCTTCTGTAATGATTACGTAATACCAAATCGTCAACGCTGATAGAAACGGCAAAGCATGAAGTGATTCGGTGGGATCTCGGTTGCAAAATACGAAAGCTTTGGAGGCTTGCCTACGAAGCCGGGCGTCAGACTATTTCATCTATGGTCTTCATATTTTGGCCATGCTACACTTTCGTCAATCAGTGCACCCTTTGGTACTTTCCTATAAGAATACATGAAAATAAGGACTTAACACTTCACTTTAGACTTCATGTTAGGTGTTCTACTATTTCCATATAAATCCAAGAGATAAGACGGGGAAACATTATGGTGTTCCCTCTAATATTGTTTTTTCTCGTGTCTTTCTATCGGTGAGTAATTCTTTCTCTTTTCTAGTGATACTACTATTTTTATCAGGAATGCAATCCATTACCATCATTTTTTCAAAAAATATTGTGGCCCCATATCAACATCCAACAATTTTCGAAGAGAAATGACCTGTAATTTATTGTAAAAGATGTGATTGTAATTTTTAAGCTTTGAATGAATAAAGAAACAGAGATTACTTTTATCTCTGAAATGAAAAAATGCAGGTTAACATCTCTTCATGAGTTCAAAACTTCGAGATAGAACAGGGAAGGCAGTAACCATACCAATGAGAAACGTCCGAAGAAGTAGATACTCACATTACAATAACCCTTTATTGCAATTTCTGAAATTTTCCATCATTAAGTGATGATGTTTTTGTGTTGTTTGAGTCATCAGTCCATAGACTGGTTTGATGCAGATCTCCATGCAACCCTATCCTGTACTAACCTTTTCATTTCTACGTAACTACCGCATCCTACATCTGCTCTAATCTGCTTGTCATATTCATATCTTGGTCTACCCCTACCGTTCTTACAACCTATACTTCCTTCAAAAACCAGCTGAACAAGTCTTGGGTGTCTTAGAATGTGTCCTATCATTTTATCTCTTCTCCTCTTCAAATTTAGCCAAATCGATCTCCTCTCGCCAATTCTATTCAGTATCTCTTCATTTGTGATTCGATCTATCCATCTCACCTTCAGCATTCTTCTGTAACACAACATTTCAAAAGCTTCTATTCTCTTTCCTTCTGAGCTAGTTATCGTCCATGTTTCACTTTCATACAATGCCACGCTCCACACGAAAGTCTTCAAAAACATCTTCCTAATTCCCACATCAATGTTTGAAGTGAGAAAATTTCTTTTCTTAAGAAAGCTCTTCTTTGCTTGTGCTAATCTGCATTTTATTTCCTCCTTACTTCTGCCATCGTTAGTTATTTTACTACCCAAGTAACAATATTCATCTACTTCCTTTAAGACTTCATTACCTAATTTAATATTTCCTGCAACACCTGCCTTCATTCGACTGCACTCCATTACTTTTGTTTTGGACTTATTTATTTTCACCTTGTACTCCTTCCCCAAGACTTCGTCCATACCATTCAGCAGCTTCTCGACATCTTCTGCAGTCTCAGATACAATAAGAATATAATCGGAAAATCTCAAGGTTTTGATTTCCTCTCCTTGGATTGTGATTCCCCTTCCAAATTCCTCTTTGATTTCCTTTACTGCCTGTTCTAGGTAAACATTGAAAAGAAGGGGGCACAAACTGCAGCCTTGCCTCACTCCTTTCTGGATTGCTGCTTCTTTTTCGTAGCCCTCGATTCTTATCACTGGAGACTGATTTTTATACAGATTGTAGATAATTCTTCATTCTCGGTATCTGATCCCAATCACCTTCGGAATCTTAAATAGCTTGGTCCAATCAACATTATCGAATGCCTTTTGATATCCACCTTATTTGATTGCTCCTTTCAATACAATGACTTTTTGAATTATCTTTATTGTCAACATCTATTTAACTGTTTCACGAAAACTTCAGTTATCCTAAATTGCTGGAAGATTCCTCATTCTGAAAACACACTGTTCTTTGAACACTCTGGAGTGTAATATGAAATAGTGGCAAATTAGCGTCGCATGATGTAGCGCCTTAGTAGCGATGTGGCGACGTAACATGTGCGGGAGTCCACAACATTTTGAACAACAGATTCAAAGGAACGAATACGATAAAGGAGAACTTAGAAAGAAAAGAATACAGAATGGAAATGATAACTGCAGCGCTCTTCAAAATCAAGGAACATTGATATATTTGATGTGTCAGAATTGCAGCTGAATTTGTGATCCCAGAATTATTCTCTTCAGCTCTTCAGGAACCCATGATTTGTGACTGACCTTGATACAATAAATAAAACCGTTATTGTTATTGATTTTAATTCCCATTAAATACTTTTACGGATTTTGGATATACCGAGGTGCCAGAACGTTGTCCATCAGGATTTAATGTGCTAGTAAATCTACTGGAGTAATTCACCATCATATACTCGCATACCGGACTGAGCCTGATTCCGAGGAACCTCCAGCGAATAAGGAAATATACTTCGACTAGTGATTTTGTGTTTTAGACTTTAACATAAGAAATCCTGTCCGTCGGATGGGGACAATAAGCCTTGAGCAGAAGCTTTGCTGTTATTTGACAGGAGTAGGCTATGTGCGGACACCGGTTTTCGCACCCTCCGTGCCGCATAATTACCACACACCCATTTTCCCAAGTCACCCATCGGCGTCAAATGGCAACACCTACAACAGAACACTCCGCAGGCCATACAATATTATTATTATTATTATTATTATTATTATTATTATTATTATTATTATTATTATTATTATTATTATTATTATTATTTCCATGAGCAAGTCTAGCATTATGAATACCGTGAAGTGAATTACGCCTCTGAGAATCAGAATATTTACAGCCTGCTTGTATCACAGATAACAAGGTACCGACTTCAGGCCGACGCCAACACAATCTAGCGAAGAAAGAGAACGACAACAATATAGTCCTCAACACTAGCACAAGTGTAAGATCCAATTGAGAATACATCGTTATCGGAAGCCGTACAACACCCCGTGTATCTTTCAACAGCAACAAGGAATCAGAAGGAAGGCCATGAGCTGAAATGTAGGCGGCTTAATCTTGAAACCAGAAAAGACTTCCTGCCTTTTCAAAGGAGAAGAATCGAGACAAATTGGCTGGCCAGCTCCTTTTACTTGTGGGGAATATTGATATGGTACAGAGTAAGGGTTGTCCATCTCAAGCAGATAACAACTTCCAGAATTTTTCTGTACGTTGGAGAACATTCATATTGTTTAACACCTTCATCTAGTTTACGTTAAAGATAGTGTACTTGGGAATTATTGCAGTGCTCGGATATACGTTGTTACGACGTTATTATGCCGTAACTATTATTACGGAGTATAGTAGTAGTTGCATCCCCTACTGTTAGGAGTAACTTTAAACACTGTGATTGAGTGACATCGAGCAGCGAATTCCTTAACTTTATCCTAGTACCAATGGCGCCGACCGCCTGTGGGTGGGGGACGCAGATGAAGAATACACCCACGGTATCCCCTGCCTGTCGTAAGAGGCGACTAAAAGGGGAACAAGGGGCTCTCAACTTGGGAGCCTGTGTTGATGACCACGGAGCCCTCAGCTGAGCCCTGGCATTGCTTCCACTTACTTGTGTGAGGCTCCTCACTTTCATATATCCTGTCCGACCTCTCTTGGTCAATTTTGTTCTTTTCCGACCTCGACGGTATTAGAGCATTCGAGGCCTAGGGAGTCTTTCATTTTCACGCCTTTCTTGGCCCTTGCCTTGCTTCGTCCGTTACTTCATTTTTCGAAGTGACGGGTCCCTTTTTCGTCTTTTAACTCTCCCTACACCCTATGGGTCTCCGTCTCCTTGGCTGAACGGTCAGCGTACTGGCCTTCTATTCAGAGGGTCCCGGGTTCGATTCCCGGCCGGGTCGGGTATTTTAACCTTAATTGGTTAATTCCAACGGCACGGGGGATGGGTATATGTGTTGTCTTCATCATCATTTCATCCTCATCACGACGCGCAGGTCGCCTACGGGAGTCAAATAGAAAGACCTGCACCTGGCGAGCCGAACCCGTCATGGGATATCCCGGCACTAAAAAAAGCCATACGACATTTCATTTTACCCCTGTGGGTGGGGGACGCAGAAGAAAAATACACCCACGGTATCCTCTGCCTGTCGTAAGAGGTGACTAAAAAGGGGCGACCAAGGGATGATTGTATTAGAACCATGAAATTACTTTTGAATAGTACCATCACGCGGCGAACACCATAGGTAGCCTTTACTTGCGAGTAGTACCACTATGACAGATACACAATAAGTTTGTGATCAGTAGCAGGAGAGAGTGGTTCAATACGAGTTTCCAGTACCTGCGATTAGTACCACAGTATGCGGAACACCACGGGCTTATGCTGCCTGTGATTAGTACCATTATGTGAGAAACACCACGGGTCTACGTTGCCTGTGGTTAGTACCCACTATGTGAGGAACACCACGGAAATTCCGGTGCCTGCCTGCCTAGGTGAGAAATACCATGGATTTGCGTAGCCTCTGAGTGGCGCTATTATGTGGGAAACACCATAGTTCTGCGTTACCTGTGCGAAGTACAATACATGTGAGTAGTACCATAATGTGTGGAACACCGTGAGTCTACGCTACTTTTGATTAGTATCACAACATGACAAATACCATGGTTCTACTTTACTAGCGATAGCACATTTTTTGTTATAGTCAGTGGATGATTTTGCACTTTTAAATTGTCCTTATATTTCGTACCATTAGAAGCCGATGACCTAGATGTTAGGCCCCTTTAAACAACAAGCATCATCATCATCATCATCATCATCATCATCAACCATTGGCAACGCTTTATATTACAATCGGCATTGGCACTTAGGAGCTTGTGCTGGAACTTATAGTGAGTATTGTAACTTTCAGGTTTGGCACACCTTCCTTCTTAAAAGTTGCCACTACGTGTGCCTAATCAGCAACCAGCCCGCAATAAATAAAAGGACTCCGTAAATGCATTCTGGCGTCTTATTGATCGTCTTCGAATGTAGTGTACAGATGTTCGGGCTGGGTGGCTGACCGCTTGGGGGCAATAGCAAGGTAGATTGATTGGTCATTAAAATTCCTTTCATATCTGCTGGCAGACGGTGATCCTCGTAAAGTCTATGGTATGAGCCTTGAAATTGTCTGTTTGTATTTAATCATGCAGTATTTTCTCTTTTTAACGTATTTCTTGTAAAACTAATTTAGGTGACATACTTTAGCCGTTAACTTCTTACAGTATATAGGAAGCACGATTGCAGGTTCAAATTTTGATTTATCAAATTTTCCTTCCTGCGACTATTAGTTTCCTAATTTTATCTTAATTTAAATATTTTCTAATTATCTTCCTCCCACCTAATCACAGGGTAGCATGGGCCTATCCCTTCCATCTCTACGGATTTGTGGCCATTAGGGTTTGTTGTGGTGTGATTTCTCGGGGACCATTATTCATATGTTCAATGAACTTATTCTTTGGTCGTTGCTAGCCTGTGTCTTAATTTACAGTTCATCTTGTTCTGGGATGTAATATTTTACGGTCTGTTCTAGTATGACCTCTGATCCTGTTTTTTCTACGGGATATCTCTCCTTTTTTTTAATTATCGAGTCGAATTAGACTGTTGAAGTAGTCAATAGCTCTGACACTAGTGTTTGACCTGTACCCGAAGTCATCTCGGCCTCGTTTCACACTTGTAAATCATTTATTGGGCTCCATCAGGCATGTTAATTAGTATTACTACTGTTATATATTCGTAAAGTAATTCTTCTTTTTCCTGTTGATTGTTAAATTGTTGTCCAAGTGATAAAAAGAGAATTAACACCCATTGATTCCAGGTACAAGATACTATTTTCTATTGTCTTGATGCTATTTTCTTGACTTTCCTTCGTCCAGACCTATAGCCCTGTCGTCTCTTATACCCACCCCATATGGACTATTAAAATATCATTATCATGGCCTCAGCTTCTGTGTGCAAGCATTTCTGTATGACGACTTTAGGCTGCCTTTACGCCAGTTTCAAAGTTCCATGTTACCTTCCCGCAGTTTTGGGCACCTAGGTGCCTGTTGACACCGACTTAATGTGGCTGGCCTGGTTTGAATGAAATGCGAGAAGCTTACCTAACAACCGTTGCATCACACTCGGGACAACCGTGATAATAAAGAAAAAGTACATTGGTTTGTGCTTCCATTTCGAACCCGGGTATCGTTGCAATGATCGAGACTGATTGGCATACATCATTCACCGTTGACCTATACAGCCTGTGACGCAATTACAACGTCACTATGGCTCAAGCACTCACACTTATCGTCCGGACGCCCATTTTTATGTTGTTTATTTATTTATCGTGTCTAGTTTAGTGCCGGGAGTATCCGTTGACATGTTGGACCCGCCTGGTGCAAGTCTTTCTGTTTGACTCCCATGAGAGAGGGCGAAATACAGTATCAGCACGTAGACTGCTCTTGTCGATTAGCAGCAAGTTGTCTGCTTGTGGCTTAACATCACCAACCGACGGATGAATCACCATCAACAGGGTCACATTCCCTAATTAAATATGAACACTGCGAAGAGGATTGTGACAGAATCCAGGCCTTTGGCACGCAATCTAGTGAATAGAAATTGTATACCACTTATTCTCCTACCCCGTCGTCCAACATTCTGATGGTGAAAATTCCATCGACCAACGGGACAGGACCCAGCTAACCACGGTGTCAGACCAAAGAGACTTGGTGCCTTAACGATGATGGCCAGCACGTGGGTTAGACGAAACAATGCAGTGACATAGATGAACCGTTCAGTGACTGGTACGAACAGCTTGTTTTGCATTATGAGCAGCGAGCACAGCTCTGTAACGTGCTCTAGTGCTTGCCGGCCTCTCTTAAAATATTATGAACACTAAACCGAGGTGCTTGGTACGCTAGACTTGCAGTGCCTAGTTTCATGCTTCCTAGAGCAGAATAATGCAAAACCCTGTAATAGTAACACGGTGTTATAGCCACGGCTTATCAAGGCTAACTCGACGAAGTTTGTCACTGATGATGATGATGCTGGTGTGTGATGTCGTGGTCAGCATCAGTCCATCAGTAGACCGCGTGAACTGTAACAAATACCTTGTAAATTCCTGCTGTCTGTTACCGGACCACTTCAGACCTTTATCCCTCTTCAGCAGGCTGTTTTTACTTTCTGATCAGGCTGTTCTCTTACATGTAGAAAATTTGCCTCATGGCAGTACGTTGGTCACACTGTCAAAATGTTTGACAATCCGTGTCATTGACTGTTCCAGTGCGATCACAGCGGCGTTGTAATTTGATTGATAGAGCATTTCTTGTCAAATGGCAGCATTTTGCTCTTTGCCACTTTAATAATAATAATAATAATAATAATAATAATAATAATAATAATTGTACCGGGCGGTACACCTCCACGCCGCTTATTTAAACCTTGCGCCAGTTGAGACTCCCCTACTGGGAGAAGTCTGAACTTTGTCTTATGTGTTAATTTTCAAGCTACCCTGAAGATGCCACAACTTGGAAATTTTGAAGTTTCTGAACTGTGTTGTTTTCGATGTATTTTTGTTTTGCTTGTAGTAAGAAATGTGAACATTCTCTTCTAGAGGACACTACTAAAGAACTACAACGGTGCACCCTAGTGCGAAGTGAAAGAACTGTTTTTGTTGAGAAAATTTAATTTCAAAAGTTTGTTCTTTGCTAAATTTCTTTCAGTCATTGTTTAAGTTGGCAATATTAACCCTTTCTTTCCCCTTTGTTTTGAATTTAGCCAATCCCGAATTTCTCGAATTAATTTTCAACCAATAATATGTTTCTTCCTCGTATTGTGTAGGGGGTTTCTTGGTGAACCAATAAAATCCTTGTGGGAGGGTGTTCTCATTCCAAAAACGCCTCGAACTTTCCGCGAGAGTATATAAACTGCTGATTTTCGGGTCTCGAGACCACTTCAGTACCATCTTTCAGTGTGTAAAGTACATAGCAGGGGGCGGGAAGCGCCTCTTTCTTCGGGGAGCAGTTCAACACCAAGGTAATGGCCTTTTAATAACTTCTTTTCTTGCTAGCTCAGCAGTTTAACTCTCGGGGCGGGTCCGAAGCGTCTCTACCATGTAACTTTCCCTAAAATGTAAAGACTCTTAGCCTCTATTCTCTTTCAAAACTACATATTGGGATAGAGAGTGCTTAACCCTCTCGATCTCCCACTCATATTGTTCTGAGGTGAACTTATTTTTCTCAACCCATTCTTCCGTAACAGTAATGTAAATGGTTTCTTTCTTAAGTCACCTCTTTAGTATGGGATTAGCCCTTGCATTAGCGGCCTAGTGCCAGATTAGGGTTTTAAACAAGTGTATTAGGAGTGCTGATCGCCTCCTCTCAATTGTTATTTTAGAGGTCAAGTAATTAACCTTTTCTCACTTAATAGACCTCAGTAGGTTGGGTATGTTACCCCTGTGTATATGTCCTTAGAGGACAACTTGAAGGTGGAGTTTGGTGTGGCCTTTGATAGGCTTAAAGTTGAGAGCGAGTGGCTCTTTTTCGAAAACTGAGTGTTGTATGCCTCGAGGATGCTTTACTGTGAATTTGGAGCAAGTGCTCCTGGGCTTGATTGGGGTCTTCTGCCCCTTTGTTGAATTCTGTATATCGTAAAGTTGGGCTAATTGCTCAGAATTGTGTGTCTGGCTCTCGGAGCCCAAATTCTGTAATTGTACATTCTCGATTAGTGGTTTTGCTACTCTGTACCGGCCATTATTGTTATTTCTTGTTTTTTGCTAAGAAAATATAACCTTGTTAAATTTTACATTAACTTTAATTTCGTAGTTTGAGACCCGTTCACACCCGCACCTTCTTTCACCTCTACCTACCACAAAAATACGGTAATAATAATAATAATAATAATAATAATAATAATAATAATAATAATAATAATAATAATAATAATAATAATAATAATAATCGTACACGCCATCTGGCTGCTTGCTGGTGAATTTCGACGTTCCATTTTTCTCTAGACCTACTAGACGGCAGAGTAAACCCAACCTCTCTTCGACGCCTATGGCTGAGTTTTAATTAATTTTGTCGGGTAAACACGAAATGTATTACCAGAGATCTTTGACATGTAGACATCATACGTCATAGAATGACGAATGGAAGTTTCCCACCCTTCCATGGTGAACGGCATTTTAACGACTGAAACAGTTTCTTACTATTGTTTTAGGTGACATATATTGAGAGTGCACAAAGATAAGTACAGAATATATACTTACACCTTCTAGTAAAAATGTAAAGCCTATGTATTATTCTATGATTTATTAACGTATTATAACAAGTGTACAAAATATTATGCAGATCATGATTAATTCCAGATCAAAATTTACTTGTCAGTTGAACTTCAGTTTCTGAATTTTGATGATTTGTACTTGCTTAGACTCTAATTATGGTTATGCAAGTAACTATAAATGCAGATACACACACAAAACTCAATAAGTCTATTTTCAGAAACTTACCCAAGTTTAAAACATATTCTGCTGCAAGTATGTTTAGGCTGGAGAGGTTTTTACACTGTTGGAAGTATTATACCCTTAAAAACACTAATCTCTTGGCTGCGACTTATATACATAAGTAAATATCATATTTTCTCCCATTATGTCAAAATTATGGCTGAGGATCTTAAAAATCATAAAAAACGAATCTTATTGTGAGTTGTTTGTCTTTTAGGGAAATAATTTTGCATTTTAATAACGCGGAGACCAGCTCCTTTTAAATTTGTTTTATTATTTGACTTATAAACTCTAGGTTTCCCAGTCATTTGAAACTACTGCACTATTAATAGTGCAATAAAGATGACATAGGGAGCATTTTGCTTTGAAATTAAGCAGAACTAGCAAATGTACCCGTGCTTCGCTACGGTATTCTACATTGTTTTCGAATATCGAAGTAAATACTGTAAATTCCGTTCATCAAGACGTTTGAACATTCTCTCATAGAAAACTATGATCATGCACCCTGGTGCGAAGTGAAAGAACTGTTTTGAAGAAGTTTTGTATTCATAAGTTTTTTACTAATTGATGTTCATTTATTTTTGGGTTGGCAATATTTATCTTTTCTTTCCGCCAGTTTTGAATCCAGCCAATCCCTAATTTTTGTAATTTATTTCCAACCAATTCCGTATTTCTTCTTCGACTTTGAGTGTAACTTTTGTATTGACCAATAAATTGAGAGGGTGTGGCTAGTTTATTCATGAAAGGTCTCGAACCTTCCCCGAGGGTTTATAAACTGCGGATTTTCACGTCTCTTGGCCATTTGATCAACATCTAACTTGGTGTGTGTGTGTCAGTCAGGAGGCGGGAGGCGCCTCTTTCATCAGGCAGCAGGTCTTCAGCAAGGTAATGGCCAGTTAACATCTTTATTTCTTGCTAGCTCCGCCGTTTAACCTGAGGGAAAGGTCGAAACTTCAACCATGTAACCTACTTTTCTACAAATGTAATTTTCTACCGGCTTATGTAAAAACTTCATAATATCTTTAATTATAAATCGGGGATAGAGAGTGCTGTACCCTCTCAAGCTCCCCTTCACATTGGTTTGAGGTGACTACGTTTGTAACTGGTCTTTTTCCTTTCCGTAAGGTCTTAATTTATTTTTATACGAGTCACCTCCATAGTTTGGGAATAGCCCCTGTTTCATCGGGCTAGTGCCATTTAGGTTTTAAGAAGTCACATCGAGAAGTGCGAGTATTCGCCTCCTTTCATTTTGTGTTCGGGCCATTTATTTAACTGTTATTTCTTTTACACGAAGGCCCTATAGGCTGGGTACGAGATACCCCTGTTTCAAGTTGTAAGCTGGGCCATGGAAGGCCAAGAGGTGTAAGATAATTTTGGTGTTGCCTTGAATAGGCTTGAAAACTGAGAGCGTGTTAGCTCTTTTTCAAAGTAAGATTATTGAATGCCTTCTGAAGGCTTGATATTGGGGGTTGGGAGCCAGCGCTCCATGTTTTGAGGGATTTCTGCCCTGGTGTAAATTTATAACCTTCTGTAAAGTTTGAGCTGGAAGCTCAGAAATTGTAAAACTAGGGGCTTGTAACCCAAGTGTGTTAAAGTTTTGAAATCTTGGATTTTTCTAAGTCTTGTTTCTAAATTGCTATGTCATTGTTATCTCACTAAGTGAGAATTTGTTAACTTGTTGTTTTTGAAAATATAACCTTCCTTTTCAGTTTAAATTCTTTCTTGACATAGTAGTTAGACCCATTCACCCCGGCACCTTCTTTCACCTCTGCTGGTCCACGGGTAACCCCGTAACAGTCATTATTACTCCTTAAACGCGTAGCTGTACGAAAATTTCGCCAAAATAGTCTATGTGCAGGCACACAGTCGTTACGATTTTATTTATATAGATAGATAAGGAATCTGCTCCACGTACAATATCTTTTGGTCTATGTCTACTGGACATAACCTGCAAAACCTACCATTCATTATATCTCCATTATTAATCTTCCTGTCGAAAAAATGCACATGGAAAAAGTTTTAGAGATGCATTTCCAACAAATTTGGTCGATTTCCAGTCAGGTTGGTCTTGTATTGTATATATTGTGGAAGAGTAAGTTCACCAATTCGGTTCCCTATAAACCCCCAGTCCATTCCGGGAACAGGAAATGTTATTGGCCTTTAAAATCTACCTTTGGAAAGGTGGATGCTAAATATAAAGTTAGGTTCAAATATCTTCAATAGTTTTCAAGTTGTAAGAAATACGCTCACCACGCACCCAGTAAGTCCGGTGGCACTTGTACGGAAAAAGGGTCTGTTAATGATATCTCCCTCATAAATCCTCTTATCGAAATGATGCACATGAGAAAAAAGGTTTAGAAATTAATTTCCATTAAGGTACGGTAGGTAGATTTCTATTGAGTTTGGTTGTGTATATTTAGTGGGAGTGTAAAATCACGGTTTCGGTTTCGTATAAACCCCCAGTCAGTTCATGGATTTAGAAGCAATATTTGCCCTAAAACCTACCCAAGGACAGGTGGATTCTAGATACGAAGTTTGGTAGAAATATATCCAGTAGTTTCCAAGTTATAGACAGAGAGACAAACAGACAAACAGACACCAAAGCTAAAAACATGCAGATGGTCATTACTACACCTGAAACGGATAACTGTAAAGAAATGTCGCCAAAATAGTCAATGTACAGACACACTCTAAAAGTGCTGACCTTTATTTCGAAAGTTACTGTTTTTTAACTCTGCGACAAATTTACAAACGGACTTCACCCTCAGACGCATCTTTCAGTGTTCTACATGGTTGGTCCCATAACATCTTCTCGTATCTCCTATATTTATGGGTTAGATTGAGTTAGAATCATAATGGTGTGAAATTTTGTACAGTTTTCGCATACTACTTTATATTTGTGATACTCATGTGACAGCTAGAATCATTAAACAAGGCCACTGGTCATGTCAATGTGCGTGCCGAATGTCATGATTCTATCTTTCTTATAAGTGTGCCACATGTTAACATATACGTGTGGAAGTACAAAATTAACTTGAAATCGAGAAAAGCAGATCTATTTAACGTATAAGGGATAGAAATACGACAAAAAGTCATAGGACCAAAGTTGTAAATCTCTCCAAAATGAAACGCGATTGTACTTTCTGATTTGTGATAAGACTTACCGATTAGCCACTAATTATCCCAAAACGAAGGTTTGCACCGTCGTTAAAATTGCATCCATATTTCGATATTTTCCGGAGCCAAAAGTTATACATTGGCATAGCTTAGAATATTTCCTCAAACGAAAGAGTGACAAGCTTTCGGGATTAGCACTCGCATATATACAGAGTATTTAAGGAAGAAAATAATTCAGTAAAGAAGGTTGAAATTAATAGAAAATGGATTAAAACTGAGGACAGCCGGATGACGACAAATATGTAAATACCAAGTGAATGTATTGGAAAATCAAATGCCCATCAATAAATTACGCTGGTGTGAGCTATGGATATAAGAAAGAGGTAACAGAGGAGAAATTTAGGCGCAGGGATTCTTAGGTCAACAGATATGATGATGACTAATGGTGTTATTACATAAGCTCTTCGAGGACGGTTATAAACTCCAACGATATTCCGCCAATATCCCGCAGAATGGCCGTTTGACGCCTCTCTTGCCTTCTTCCCAAGGAACAACCACGAATTTAAAGGCATGATGAGGAAAATGGCAATACGTCACTTCCCTGCTGGCAAGCAGTCTGAGACGTTGCCATGGTAACCTGTAGGTTCGTTGTCGTTCTGTCGGTCACACACTCAGACCATGATACCCGCAGAAAATAGTAAATATTTCCGTCATTTGAATAGTAAGGTAAATTATGAACATAACGAAAGTTGTTTATAATGAAGAGACGTTTCACATACAGTCCCCGGAGTGTACAGGAAATCAATAGTATAAGAGAAAATGGAGGAAAACCGGTCTGGTTTTTCTAAAAAAAAACCGTCTAATCAAAGATTTTAAAATGAAATGCATATCGAAATCTTCCCCGGGGTGAGTATACTCTAAATATGAAGTTTGGTTGAAATGTATCCAGCCATTTAGCCGTGATGGTGGAACAAACAAACCGACAAACAGACACGAAAAATAAAGACAGCGGATTCGGTTTTGAGTTGGCCTAAAATGGATAAATATCTGAAAAATTGGCAAAACAAACCAAAATACAAACAACGGACATCCTACAACTTTATTTATATAGATTACTCTATCGAATTAATTAAAGTAAATCCGAAAAATGCCGAGCCAGACCGGTGTCGTTGAAGTTCTTTTAAAATACTGTGCGGAGCTCATTTAGTCGACTCGACGGCAGTTTCTAAAGCTGTGGTGATCCTATCTCGCAGCACACTTGAAACTGAGGGGGAGATCGCTGACATTCCTTCACGATCACCCCAAGCCAGTCAGACATGTGCCAACCCTAAAGATATATGAAGCTTGTGTTTCGAGTTGGTGGGCCCGGAAATAGAGCGCTTAACATGTCTGCATTCTTGAGCGCGCCCTTCGTTCTACGGAGAAGAGTATTTAAGGACTTAGTTGAGAAATTATGTTGAAGTTTAGAGCAATGAGTGAGACAGTGAAATCTCCGTGTGGCTGTAAACCCAATTAGGGTTACCAACTCCCCTGATTAAAGAGTTTCTCTTCCGATTTCTCCCGTTAACTTCCAATTACTATTGAAGCCAGTCGGGGTCAGTGAAAAATGTAATTTCACTCTACCTCAGTAGCATTTTCCCACGGCGTGTAAGTTGTGTGTCAGTGCCCAAATGAAATTGAAAGAAAAATATTAAAATATTTTATTTCATTTGTTTAAAGGTAATTTTACATTTTATTGTGTTTTCGTTTCTATATTGTACGCTGTTCCGCTCCATATACTGTAGTTACTACCAGCACCGTCCGGAATCGTCTGCCACGCCAAGGCACTGGTTCTGTTTCTAACGACTCGGTACCTTCAATGCCTGGTATACGCTCTCACTCCCCTTGCCTAGTGCTTACTAAACCTGGCCAAGGCTTTGTATTAGTTTCCAACACTTTGAGTTGATATTTGTTTTCAAGTTCAGCGCAAGTACATTATTGTTTACCCAATCAAATCGGAGGTTTAACTAGACTTTCAATACTTTCTTTTAGTGAAAAAATGATTGACAATGGCCGACCATCTCCAGCCATTTTCAAGGTTTCCGCTGGTGGTTTGGTATATTCCTATATTTCAGTTTTGCAATATTATATTATTAGAATATATACAACTGTATAACCTCCATGGCTCAATCGAAAGTGTGCCGGCCACTCACCGCCAGATTCCGTGGGTCATATCCCGGTTACTCCATGTGAGATTTGTGCCATGCAAAGTGGAGGCAGGACAGTTTTTTCTCCGGGTATTCCGGTTTTCCCTGTTATCTTTCAATCCAGCAACACTCTCCAATATTATTTCATTTCATTTATTCATTGCCCCAGAGGAGTGCGACAAGATTCCTCAGCCGGCACAATTCCTATGGTGGTTTCATTCATTCCATTCTCGACCCGGTCAAAGGACTGGAAAACAGGCTATAGATTTTCCATAAAAGGAAAAATGATGATGGTGAAGTGACTGAAGTGGCCCAAGTACGTAGGCCAATTTCACCTTTGAAAGAAAATCGTAATTCTCTGCAAACATTCTCAGTTTTATCCGTGTCTTTCAAACTACATGAATTTATTTCGTGATGTTAGTAATCTGGTAAAACAAATAGTAGGGGGGGGGGCGACGTGTGGCTTATATTTAATCCATTAACTTCATTTATACTAACTCCTGAACTTGTGGCTCAGGAAACACCACTGACATAGAGAATGTTATGAAGAAATTCACCTTTTATCGTAATTCAGGATTTAAATGGGATAAGTTTACAAGGGGATTTAAAAAATAGAACAAGGGGAGCTGTTTTATTCTGGAAGTGGTTTTTAGTGGACGATATTTCTTTATTTATTTATGAAATAATTTTTCTTCTTCTTATCCGCTTCGCGTTTTAGCAACCACCTTGGCTGTGCTGCTCTTGATACTTGCGGCTCGGAATAACTCTACAGATGTTTTGGAGGTCCATGTTCTGATATTTTGTTATCAGGATAATTCTTCTCCGGCCAACCCTTGTTTTTCCAGGTATTATTTGTTTGAATATTAGATTGTAGGAGATGGTATGTACTTTTAATTCTCGTGAGATGTCCAAGGCATCGAACCTTCCTTGTTTTAACGGTAGTAAATACTTATTTGACTTCCTTAATTTTCTTCAGAATCTCAACAATTGTGATATGGGCTGTCCACGCTAACCTCAATATCTTTCTGTACAACCACATCTTAATGTCTTCTAATCGTTTACTTAACGTCTCTGTCAGAGTCAATGTTTCAAACACAGCAGAAGAAGATAGAAAATACATAGCAGCGCAGAAGTCTGACCTTCATCACACGAAGTGAAAAAAGGCCTAACTCGATGTTGTAAAATCTCTCTAATATGGTTTAATATATGTTAGGTTGATCCCCTTGTAACAAAGTACTTATGTAAGGTGCACTGAAATAAGTTTAACATTATTTCTAAATAAAAATACACACCTAAGCGTTGTTTGTAATATTAATATGTTGCTTTGGAACTAACTAAACTAATGCAGTCGGTAACAAACCTCAGTTCTATCATTTATTTTTTGGTGGACATCGCTTGAACCATCATGTTTTGCTTTACATGTTCTATTTATGTTGAATAATTAAGCAATTCGTGTACGATATAAACGAAGATATAGGCCACGACAGTCACCTAGGCTCTTAATTCAATTTTCACGCAGAATCAGTAACACAGTGTTGTTATAAACAGTTATTATTATTATTATTATTATTATTATTTTTTTTTTTTTTGCAGGCAAAAAGGTGGCAGTACTCACCAAAATTTCTTCATAATCTTCATCTCACACTTTGTTCGTATCTCCAGATGTAGCATCTTATTCTCTTCCAAAGGTCATCATTTTACTACTGCCCAGACGTGAAGAAATGTTCTTTTCCATCAGTTTTCTAGTCCTAAACTTGTAATATATTGGTACACATTGCAATGTAGAATTTTATTTTTCACATAAAACTACTCGTTTCCCCAGAAGCAGTCATATTTCTGAGTTAATGCCCAATAATCGGGCCCATTATGGTCAGAATTGTTTTGCTCTCGGACTACAGTAAATATCGGTACTTGCGATGTTTTCCTCACATTCACGTTTCAGAAGATACTTCAAAAGAACTGTCATGCTCTTTTTATTGCACACCGGTAAAAAATAATTAGTTATTTCATTCATTTCACTCATATAACTTGTGAAACACGTACAGCTCTTGTTCCTACTATTATAATAATTTCGTGCAGCTATTTCTAGCCGAATGCAGCCCTTGTAAGGCAGACCCTCCGATGAAGGTGGGCGGTATCTGCTATGTGTAGGTAACTGCGTGTTATGTGTGGTGTGTTAATTGCAGGGATGTTGGGAACAGCACAAACACCCAGCTTCAGAGCTAGTGGAAATAGCCAATGAATGTTAAATCCAGAGACCGTGTCGGAAATCGAACCCGGGACCCCCTGAACCGAAGGCCAGTACGCTGACCATTCAGCAAACGAGTATGACTTGCTTCTAGTAAATAAGCACGAACTCCCTTGCCTCCGCGGCATAGAAGTGTTTATACTTTTAAAATGATTTAAATAATAACAACGAAAGCAGTATTAAATTTCAGCATACTTTAACCCGAGATTACCTATGACGGTTAGCTATTTACTAGTTGTTTGCTGGTAAATTGGTATTAACGGTACATGGTTCAATACGAATACCGTTAGGTCGTCCTTGACAAGAGAAATTCGTTTTCCGAATGGTGAGAAAACCAATCCCTACTTGTTTTCTTTTAATATTTCAGTTTTCTTTACGATTGGTTTTAAGTCGCACCGACACAAGTAGGTCTTACGGCACGACGTGACAGGAAAGGGCTAGGAGTGCGAAGGAAGCGGACGTGGCCCAACATTTGCCTGGCGTGAAAACGGGAAACCATGGAAAACCATCTTCAGGGCTGCCGACATTGTGGCTCGAACCTACAATCTTCCGAATGCAAGCTCACAGCTTCGCGCCCCTAACCGTACGGCCAACTCACTCGCTCCTAACTATTTTAATATGGCAGTTCTCGTACGCATTATGTCTGTAGAAACGTAAGAAAAGTGGACAAACAACACACAACATACGCCAACACTTCATAGAGAATCCAATTAATATGTTATTCCTTTTCAGAATAAGTTGCCGGTACTGCGTACCGTTGCGTATAAAAGCACTGGCTATAAGTAATGTGTTAGTACCTTCAGTGGAGTGTGTCTATTCATCTTTAAACTGACACCAGACACAAACCAAGCAACGGCAAGCCACGTAGTAACAACGAGTCACTGAGCGCGCGCTCGGACGGTACATCACAGGCACCACATGGGCTGGTTTCAAACGAGTGTGACATCGATCCTAGGGCACTAGCTATGTAGTGACATGAAAACAATTGCTTTGTGGTTGGTAGTCAAAGAGCAGTAGGCAGTTGATTTCATTGTCTAATTTTTCAGCATATATACCACTTCGGGTCAGGATGTTGCTGCAAAGTAAGTGGGAGTAATCCGGATTCAGTTAGAGCCGTGTGATCGCTAACAAGCGCTTCGTTGTAGTTACCTCTGTCAGTCACCTCTTACGAGAGATAGGAGATCTTGTGGATGCATTTCACACCTGCATCCACAGGGTAATGATTAGCACAGCAAGGAATTTATATGACAATTCTCTGCTATTTTTCCCATGGCACAACAGCTCCAAGTGGCCATGGCCTACCAAGCGATTGCTGCTCATCCCGAAGGCCTGCAAATTCTTCGCTATGAAGACCGGGGCTGCTATTTCATCGTCAGGTAGCTCCTCAATTATAATCACGCAGGCTGAGTCGACGTTCAATCAGCCCTCAGATCCAGGTAAAAATCCCAAACCTGGCCGAGAATCGAAGCCAGGACTTCCAGTCGTGAGGCAGAAACGTCTCTCCTACACCGCGGGGTCGCCATTGTCTTGCAATAGTGAGATAATATCATGAAATTACTGAGAGTACAGCCCAAGATCTATACGGACGAAGTTACAGCTAGCAGCTAATCCTTGTATATAATGTGGCGTGTTCTAAAAGAGCAGTGCTCCCCGTACAGATGTCCGGCACGTCATGCCACAGGAATCTGAAAGATGCACATCTGGGAGTTCCTGACAAACTGGACATGGTTGGTTGGCAGTGTGCCCCACGAGTTATATGACTGAAATACTTGGCCACCATCATCGTGTCATCTTAACTCTCGGCTATAGCACATGTATCTCATGTTTATAATATAATGGTGTGCATAAAGGGAATCTACACACGCGATCAAACAAAACTATGATTATACTGTAGCAGGTATTTGAGCACAGTTTATGTGCGGTGTCATGCGAACATCAGAAAACTTGGCGCAGAGTTTTCTAGCCTCCACAATCTAACGCAGCAGTGCCCACAAGTGGTGGCCTGAAGCCTGCCACGGTACATGGACAGAAACAGAGCGCATGGAAGGAGTACGGTATGAACGAACGCTGTGACGGATTCCTTAAATGTAATAACTTATGTTTTACAGTAAAATATTTTTAACTTTTTTGATTAAATTGTTCCAATAGATATCACTATCACTATCACTATCACTATCACTATCAGCCATATTCAATCGTTTTTACGATGTGTCCTCTTTAAGTCCGAAGCAAGGTATGTTTTCATGAGGTCTCTCCATCTGGGACGGTCTTGAGCGATGTTCTGCCAATTGATCCCAGTAATCTTCCGGATGTCATTATCCCATCTGTCCGGTGGTCTTCCTCTTGGTCTGAGATGATCTTTCGGACACCACTCAAGCACAAGCTTTGTCCACCTACCATCAGTTCTCCGAGCAACATGGCCTGCCCACTGCCATTTTAGGGTAAATACTCTTTCTAAAATGTCACTGACCTTTGTGACTGACCTGATGTAATCTGCTCTCTTCCTGTCTTTCTTCGTCAAGCCTAGCATGAACCGTTCCATAGCTCTTTGGGTTGTTCTGAGTTTTGCTTAACAAACTCGCTCAATGTCCAGGTTTCACAACCGTAAGTCAGTACGGGGAGAACACTCTGGTCAAAGACTATCTTCTTTAGGTGGGGTGGCATGTTGGATTTGAAGACTGAAGAATTTCTTCCGTAGGCTTGCCATCCTAGTTTGATACGTCGGAAGATTTCCGGTCTTAAGTCCCCTTTCATGTTTACAAGTTGCCCAAGATAGACAAATTCATTGACCTGTTGTAATGTGGTGTTTCCCACATGCAGCTTTCCTGCTAGGGCCCATTTGTTAAGCATTACTTTGGTTTTAGAAAGGTTCATGGACAGCGGAAGACATGTTGACATCCGAGGTAACTCGGGAATTTGACGGAAAAATTTATGATAATGCTGCTGATAATGATTCTTATTGTTAAAATGGGCCTAACATCAAGTAATTTTCAAAATAAACTTTTCATTCCTAAGTTATTTTCAACCTTATGAACGTCGTATACCAGATGTCTCGACTAGATCTCAGAGAGTTAGAGTAGGTGAAGCTTTGTCTGACCCTGTAATAGTTGAGAGGGGAGTTCCTCAGGGCAGTGTTATCGGACCTTTATGTTTTCTTATATATATAAATGATATGAGTAAAGGAGTGGAATCGGATGTAAGGCTTTTTGCGGATGATGTTATTCTCTATAGAGTAATAAATAAGTTACAAGATTGTGAGCAACTGCAACGTGACCTCGAAAATATTGTGAGATGGACAGCAGGCAATGGTATGTTGATAAACGGGGCTAAAAGTCAGGTTGTGAGTTTCACAAATAGGAAAAGTCCTCTCAGTTTTAATTACTGCGTTGATGGGGTGAAAGTACCTTTTGGGGATCATTGTAAGTATCTAGGTGTTAATATAAGGAAAGATCTTCACTGGGGTAATCACATAAATGGGATTGTAATTAAAGGGTACCGATCTCTGTACATGGTTATGAGGGTGTTTAGGGGTTGTAGTAAGGATGTAAAGGAGAGTGCATATAAGTCTCTGGTAAGACCCCAACTAGAGTATGGTTCCAGTGTATGGGACCCTCACCAGGATTACCTGATTCAAGAACTGGAAAAAATCCAAAGAAAAGCAGCTCGATTTGTTCTGGGTGATTTCCGACAAAAGAGTAGCGTTACAAAAATGTTGCAATGTTTGGGTTGGGAAGAATTGAGAGAAAGAAGAAGAGCTGCTCGACTAAGTGGTATGTTCCGAGCTGTCAGCGGAGAGATGGCGTGGAATGACATTAGTAGACGAATAGGTTTGAATGGCGTCTATAAAAGTAGGAAAGATCACAATATGAAGATAAAGTTGGAATTCAAGAGGACAAACTGGGGCAAATATTCATTTATAGGAAGGGGAGTTAGGGATTGGAATAACTTACCAAGGGAGATGTTCAATAAATTTCCAATTTCTTTGAAATCATTTCGGAAAAGGCTAGGAAAGCAACAGATAGGGAATCTGCCACCTGGGCGACTGCCCTAAATGCAGACCAGTATTGATTGATTAGAAACCATAGGTAGGCTAAGAACACCTTGTATTTATGGAACTACTGAACAGTCATGGAACGACAACATTAGCAACAGTTTCCTCTTGGCTCTTTACCACAACATGACTGTGGCGTTATAAATGTCTACAACTCGTTTCACTGGAACGTATCTTCACAATACTCATAATAGTCAGGCTCATCATCTTTCCATAAAGTTTCTAAAATATAGTCTTCCTTCGTGCCTTCTTTTTTACACTTCTGCGCACCAATCTCAGAAGACAGCAGTGCAAGAAAAACACACGCTACATAATTATCGTCAAATAAGGCACAGGGTGATTTCTGAATCGTCCGTCTTCTGAACAGAGCATGTTATGTACAAAAAAACTACAGCGTCAGACATGATTTGGAAGTAGACAAGAGTGCATTCCTTGAAATTCGAGTTAACTCGTGTTTGGGACAGCGGAAGACATGTTGACATCCCAGATAACTCGGGAATTTGACGGAAAAATTTATGATAATGCTGCTGATAATGATTCTTATTGTTAAAATGGGCCTAACATCAAGGTCATCGGCCCCTAATGGTTCAAAATTAGACAGAATATAATGGTAATTTAAATGTCCAAAATTCATCCAGTGACCAGAATTCAAAACGTGATGATGAAGAATGAATGTATGAATATGAATTAAAGATAACCAGCGGATCTAACTCACAATTTTGAAAGTTAAAAATAATTCCAAAATCAATCCACTCACTAGAATTCAAAACGACTGCGACGAAGCATTCTTATGAGCTTAAAACAATAAGAGGATACGACCGGCAATATTCCACGTTCCCAAAAAATGATCTTAAAACTATAGTATATACTGACAAAGGGATTGCTTCCAAAGCACAATCCTGAATCGATGATGCTTGTTGTCTGAAAAGGGTCCAAAATCTAGGTAACCAGCCCCTCATAATGGAACTTATCGGTAGTAAAATTGAACCGTGGTATTTATCATGTAGTGGTACTAATCAAAAGTAACGTAGACTCACGGCGTTCTACATATTATGGTATTACTCACAAGTATTGTACGTCACACAAGTAACGCAGACCTACTGTGTTTCTCACATAATATTGCCACTAAGAGGCAGCGCAAACCCATGGTGTTCCTCACATAGGTGTACTAATCACAGGGACCCGTGCTACTCCGTGGTGTTCCTCACATAGTAAGTAATTATTACAGGCAACGCAGACTCACGGTGTAGCTCACGGAGTGGTACTAATCAGAGGCAACGTAAGCCCGTGGAGTTTCTCACATAATGATTCTAATCACAGGCAACGTAAGCCCGTGGTGTTCCGCATACAGTGGTACTAGTCACGGGCACTGTAAACCCAAACCCATAGTGAGCCACTCACTGCTGCCATTAATCACAAACCTGTTTTGTACCTAACATAGTGATACTACTCCCAAGTAAAGGCGACCTATGGTGTTCCCCGCGTGATGGTACTCATGCTTCCAATGCAATCATGCCTTGGTCGTCCTTTTTTTTTTTTACTCGCCTCTTACGACTGGCATGGGATACCGTGGATGCATTCTTCGTCTGCGTCCCCCACCCACAGTGGGTACAGAGAGAGAGAGAGAGAGAGGAATTAAGTAACAGAGAGAGAGAAAGGCAAGGGAAACGCCTTGAAGAGCGTGAAAATGAAAGACCCCCTAGGCCCCGAATGCTCTGATACCATCGTTGTCGGAGAATAACAAGAGTTGACCAAGGGAGTTTGGACAGGATAGATGAAAGAGAGGAGCCTGGCACAAGTAAGTATAAGCAATGCCAGGACTCAAGTAAGGGCCCCGTGGTTGCCAACACTCGCTCCCAAGTTGGAGAACCCCTGGGGCCGCGTTTAATTGCCTCTTACGACGGGCAGGGGATACCGTGGGTGTATTTATCAGCGTATCCAACCCACAGGTGATAAGAGATAATTAGGTGAATGAAACGGGAAGAATCAGAAACGTTAGCAGAGAATATAATATCCATAAATATTTATTCGTGCCACATACAGAATACCATTCTCGAATTTTAATACCGGTAACTTGTTTACTGAACATAACATCGGGTACCGTATATAGCTACGTTCGCTATGCGGACACTCTCCTAGTCTCTTGACGATAGTGCGCATGATTCGAATTAACATTCCAACAGGAATCCTAACGATTCACCCTCGTGTTCCTGCTTTCAGATCTTCTGTCACAGCAGGTCGAGTGCAATATATCTCGAGCTTAAAATGACTCCACAAGAAGAAATCATGAAGTAAAGTCAGGTGATTATTGGTGGCCATACAGTGTCATCGTTCGTTGATTTGACAAGGTTGCCAAAGTCCATCAATGTTCGTATGTGCCTTTGCTCCATCTTGTTGAAAATTGATGTTGACATTGTGTTGTGTCCGTGAAGAACAGAACATTTCAGCACAGCACCAGTCCATTGTTCAGGTGGTGGTGATGTTTTTTGTTTAAAGGGGTATAATAGCTAGGTCATCGACCCCTAATGGTACGAGTTGCAACGAGATGAAAATTAAAACTCCAAATTTAGAATCTAAAACGGATCGTGAAGCAAAAACAATCAGTGTATCCAATTCACAATGTCTTATTTACTGGGATGATGCTTATTATCTGCCGAGGTCCAGAAACCAGGTCACCGGCCCCTTCCAATAGTACTAATCACTGGTAAAGAAGAACCACTCTGTTCCGCCTATAGTGGTACTACACCCAGGTAGACCGATGGTGTGGCACACACAATGGCACCACTCGCAGATAACACAAACCCATTCTGTTTCGCACATCAGAGCACTATACACAAGTGCATGGCAAGATACACGATGAAGTTCGTAAATTGCACTAAGATATAGCGTACCACTTCTTATATGACATTCAACGCACTCACCTCCCAGATTTGCTAAAGTATGTTTCCAAGTCTCCCTTGCTCACTCCGTACATCAACAAGCAGTTGAGGAGCATTATCACACATGGGTTGTCGCACTACGTGCTTATCAACTGGCATCCCCTTCTGGATCCCTGCGAGCGTATAGATGGGGTTCCTCGTCATTCTCCTCCATTAATACCCCCACAGATGTGAGGCTTTCTTATCGGCTTATGGCCCCTTCAACAAAACAAGGGAGGATCGTACAACATTCACTGGAGTAGAAAAGTACATAAATTATGAAGATTGCAAGACGGTAAGTAACTTGTACAACTACACTACTCAAGTCTCAAACAGAAGCAGATTTAAGATACAGTATAGTAGCGTGTGTGGAATTGGATTGTATACAATACTACTCAGGTATTTTTCTGCCTTAGACAGTTGGATGACACTGTCTCTTAGACTCACCTGCAGTAGGATGTCACCCTGTCAAAGCAGTGTGCGCACAGAATCACATAACCATGCAAGGGGTGACTGAAATTGCTACTGGTTGCCATTGATTGATTGATTGATATGAAATTACTGATAGTGAATAGGCTGAAGAAACAGGCTATAGCCTATGAATAGAAACTGTCCCAGCATTTGCCAACCAGCGAAAATAGGAAACCACAGACAACCATTCTTAGGAGAGCCCCTTAGCTGAGTCCTGGCATTGCTTCCACTTACTTGTGCCAGGCTCCTCACTTTCATCTATCCTATCCGACCTCCCTTGGTCAACTCTTGTTATTTTCCGACCCCGACACTATTAGGTTTGCGAGGGCTAGGGAGTCCTTCATTTTCACGCCCGTCATGGCCCTTGTCTTCATTGGCCGATATCTTCATTTTTCGAAGCGTCGGACCCCTTCCATTTTTTCTCTTTGATTAGTGTTATATAGAGGATGGTTGCCTAGTTGTACTTCCTCTTAAAACAATAATCACCACCACTAATACCGATGGTTGGATCGATCCCAGGCATCTCCCGAATGCAGAGCTTGGCTCTATAGCCATGGCGCGTCAAAACGCAGAGACAATCCGCTCACATTATTATTATTATTATTATTATTATTATTATTATTATTATTATTATTATTATTATTATTATTTATTTAAAATAAAAATTCACAACCTGTTTCCAGACATTTGACTGAGTCCGAAACGGAATAAATGAAGCCCCTATCTAGCGGCGAACATAGGATTTGTGCCGGCTGCTGAAGCCTGTAGAATTCCTCTGGGGCAATGATTAATGACTGACAGATGAAATGAAATTATGTTGGAGAGAGTTGCTGGAATAAAATATAACAGGGATAACTGGAGTACCCAGAGGAAAACCTGTCCCGCCTCCCCTTTGGCCAGCACAAACCTTACATGGAGTGTCCGCGATTTGAACCAAGGAACCCAGAGATGAGAGGCCGGTGCACTGCCGCCTGAGCCACGTATATCGTATTATTATTATTATTATTATTATTATTATTATTATTATCGCCTACGTAGCGTAACGGTTAGTGTTATTAGCTGCCGTCCTCGGGGGCCCGGGTTCGATTCCTGGTACTGCCAGAAATTTAAGAATGGCAGGAGGGCTGGTATGTGGTTGAAATGGTACATGCAGCTCACCTCCAATGGGGGTGTGCCTGAAAAGAGCTGCACCACCTCGGGATGAGGACACGAGTTTGCATTATTATTATTATTATGATTATTATTATCTCATTCGAATAGGATATCTTGCTTGTTGTTTTAAAGGGCCTAACACGTAGGTCATCGGCCCAATAGGATACCGTATCTTAGGACTACATGAAACGGTTTCCTTCTTCTTGTATCCGCACAACTTTTTTATCCTTTCTGGGTATGCTATTCTCCTTCCTTTGTCTGATTTCTTCTTGGCTTTGCCTGGATATATATCATCAAATATTTCATTCCTACTTCATTTTATTTTTGCAATTTCTTTTCTTTTTTATGTTGAGTAGGTCCAAATATTTTTCAACTTCCTTGTAAGATGCTGTTTTTTATTTGTTTAGTGTTAAAAATGTTGTTTTTTTAAATCCGATTCTGTCAATTAGCACAGGTGACCAATCAATATTAACCTTTCTCTATTCTGAAAGCAAGACCTATTTTTTTTCTTCTGAACTTTGTATGAATCTTTTTCTCGTCTCAATTCGTGTATGTCATTCTGCCAATTATTATTATTATTATTATTATTATTATTATTATTATTATTATTATTATTATTATTATTATTATTATTATTATTATTATTATTTACTGTCATATCCTTAATAAATATTCATATTCATTGATACAGGGAACGATGGACATCGGCTGCATGTGATACTCATTTCATGAGCTGACTTAAAAGTGTCGCTGCCTCCTTGCAGCCCCCTCATTCGTGTTTCACTGTATCGTGAAGTGGTGGCGAAGTTATTAGCTGTGGTCGCGCCTCTCACCCGACTACTGTGTTTAGAGCTAACGTATGGACAAGCTCGCGGCTTGTCATCATAATCCTTCCTCTATGAGCAGCTCGGCACTTCACGTAATCAGACTGGGGACTTAATCCGCAGATGCAACTAGAATGTCACCCTCGTCGCTGACGTGCTGTCATGTTGTGTGGTCTGGCGCGGTCACAGAAATACCAGAACTACACGTGCGGAGACATCACCAAAGTGCCATTAGTTTATTGCCTCATTAACATAGACTGAGCGAGTAGTTGCGTAGTTTTGAGTCACAAAAATGTGAGCTTGCATTCTGCAGCCCATTTTCACACCAGGGAAATGCTGGGGATGTACCTTAATTAAGGCCACGGCCTTTCCTATCCCATCGTCGCTATAAGACGTACTTGTGTCGGTGCGACCTAAAGCAAATTGTATGATGATGCTTGTTGTTTTAAGGGGCCTAACATCGAGGTCATCGGCCCCTGATGGTACGAAATGAGACGAAATGCAATGACAAAATAAAAAATACAAAATCCTCTACTGACCAGAATTCAGAACGTGAGGACGAAAAATGAACGGATGGATATGAAGTTAAAAACAATCAGTGGAGACGACCCGCAATGCCTCAGTCTCAGAAACTGACGGAAAACAATAGTAATACTGACCAAGGGGCTGCTTCTATATCTCAATACTAAATCGATGATGCTTGCAAGATAAAGGGGTCCAAAATATAGGTCATCGCACTCTCATGATGGTACCTTTCGCTTTGGAAAGTAGAACCATGGTATTTGACATGGTGCGGTACTAATCAACACTATCGTAGACTCGCGGTATTCCACACATTATGGTACTACTCACAGGTAATGAAATTCGCACAGGTAATACAGACCTATGGTGTTTCATACATAGCGGCGCCATTTACAGACAACGCAAACCTATGGTTTCCACTACATACGTGTACTAAGCACAGGGACTCATACTATCCCGTGGTGTTCCTTATATAGTTGGTAATAATCATATGCAAGCCAGAACCCTGGTGTCGCTCATATGGTGCTACTAATCACAGGTACCATAAAAGCCTGACCGCACGGTGCTCCTGATTGCTACTAATCACAAACTTATTTGGTACCTAACATAGTGGTACTACGCGCAAGTAATAACGACCCATGGTGTTCTCCGCGTGGTGGTACTAATCACAAGTACTTTCATGGTTCTAATCCAATCATCCCTTGGTCGCCCCTTTTAGTCGCCTTTCACGACAGGCAGGAGATACCGTGGGTGTATTATTCGTCTGCGTCCCCCACCCACAGGGGGTGTGTGTTTGGTCCGCGAGAGGTATTTTATTTCCCTCAAGTCCGCCGGCAAGCCGGTTAGGACCCCCCTATCCGCCACCTGGGATGCGCCACGTGGGAGTATCACCTCTCCCCCTGCTACGCCTGCGTAGTAGGTTCGTGGAAAGCAAATTGTAAAAAGAGAATATTAACGTGCATATGTCTTTGGGCTAGTGGTCTGCCTGGATTTGGCGTAATCAGCTTCCCGACACCATTGAACGATGGCAATCAGTGTTCGTCTATATTTACTAGGCCAGTAGCGTCATCTTCTTACTGTGCGCCTTCTTCCTGAAACTAAGAATTTGAAAAAAAAATCTCTTATCAAATGAACTTCGTTCTTTTTTATCACTCCAGAATTAAGATCCTTGAACTGGCTGGGAACGAACCCAGGGCCTTGGAATAAGAGACAATCACGCTACCTCTACACCAAATCGGTGGCTAATAGTATTCATCATCATCTTCTTATTCTGCCGCTTTTCCCACGCCTTGTGGGGTCCCGGGTGCGAACTGTGTTGCACATGTGGATTTGGCCCTGTTTATACGGCCCGATGCCGTTCCTGACGCTCTTAGAGTCGCAAAGTTGTTTAGTGCAACGCAAAGCCACTAACATTGTTATCATCACTCAAATCATTTTATGTTCAGCACTGCATTTTGTGAATGATTGATGATGCGAGAATCGGGAAAGTTTATGGATCGAATACAATCTGTATGACTAATACTTCACCTGTAGATATCAAAGATTTTGGTTGGAGGAAGGGAGGTACCGAGTACGAACTATATTTCTGAATTTGTATGCAGGAATATGCAAATCCAACAGAGTTATCATATTTTGCGCAGCTCGCTGTGGATTATGGGAACACATT
This sequence comes from Anabrus simplex, assembly GCF_040414725.1. Lineage (NCBI taxonomy): Eukaryota > Metazoa > Arthropoda > Insecta > Orthoptera > Tettigoniidae > Anabrus > Anabrus simplex. The sequence goes on along the minus strand of NC_090268.1, from coordinate 209,552,034 downwards.
TGTTTCATAAGTAAAACGTTGTCGGCTCGAACTGCAGGCGCATTAACGAAATTCTTTCATCAAAAAGGAGGTATAAAAGTGTATAGTGTACAGACAATCAGTGCTGTAGTAAAATGAGGATGAACCAAATTTTACATTTAAAAAATGACAATAGTAGCCTACATTTAGACGTATTCCAACTTTTATCTCTTTTACACAGAGCATAAAATCAATCTATCCCCTTCAATGGCAATAAATGATTAATATTAAGTTACTATTATAAAGTCATCCTATGCGTGGATACGTCAGATACCACACTAAATGCTTATCTTAAACATATAAATTTAGAAAATAAAATGTTGTACAAAATGGTTTTATGATTTTCAGTGCCAGGAGTGTCCAAGGACAAGTTCGGCTCACCAGATGCAGGTCTATTCATTTGACTCCCGTAGGCGACCTGTGAGTCGTGGTGAGGATGAAATGATGACGAAAACGACGCACACACCCAGCCCCCGTGCCAGCGGAATTAACCAATTATGGTTGAAATTCCCGGACCCAGGACCCATTTGACCAAAGGCCATCACGCTAACCATTTAGCCATGGAGCCGGAATATGTCGTGCACATTTTCTAGGAAACAATATTATACATTACATGCCCTAACGGCCCATCACGTTCACCCTCATTATAATTAACTGAATACTTTAAGAAGTTTGAAGTTCGAACCTGGGACTCAGAGGGAGATCATAATACCATTCATCAGACCAGGCTTCAGTCTCATACACTACAAATGATTATTCCGTCACAGTTTTCACCTCCACTTGGGCTTAAAGGAAACTTTACACACGGTGGAATTATAGTAAATGCTGTTCGGATTTGTAACTTAGCCCTATAACTCCGTTGTCATGTGATGTATGCCTAGTTTCAAAACGTTTCTAGTTACTATACTTGGGTGGACCTACTCTCTTCCCGGGGGTACTTGAATTTGATTGCCATTGTATAAACCGCAGTGATGGAATTTTGTCTCCCAAAAGTGTTCTTTAACGTAGTGATTAGTCAACAACGCCCTTGAATGCCGCCAATCACAAACGGGAATAGAAAGAGAACGACCACAGGTACAAATAAAAGTGTTAATCTTTCCTAACCAGTATCTTTGCTTTACAATGTTTTATATGAATACATTCTCGTAAGTACTGTGTCAAATGGAAGGAGATGGCCGGGCTGAGTGGCTCAGACGGTTGAAGCGCTGGCCTTCTGACTCCAACTTGGCAGGTTTGAGCCTGGCTCAGTCCGGTGGTATTTGAAGGTACTCAAATACGTCAGCCTCATGTCGATAGATTTACTGGCACGTAAAAGAACACCTGTGGGAGTAAATTCCGGCACCATGGCGTCTACGAAAACCGTAAAAGTGTTAGTGGGACGTAAAGCAAATAACGTTATTATTATTATTGGAAGGAGCTGGACATTCCAAGAGCAATTTCATTTCATTTTCGTATGGAAATGTAACAATGACGATAACTAGATCAGAAAGAAAGATAATAGAAGCCTTTGAAATGCTGAAGATGAGACTGATACATCGAATCACGAATTAAGAGATACTGAATCGAAATGGTGAGAGGAGAACAGTTTAGCGAAATTTGATCAGAAGAAGAGATAGAACTATAGGACACATCCTAAGAAACCCAGGACTTGTTCAATTAGTTTTTGAGAGAACTGTAGGTGGTAAGAACGGTAGAGATAGACCAAGGTAAGAATATGACAAACAGATTAGAGTATATGTAGGATGTATTAGTTACGTCGAAATGAAATTGTTAGCACAGGATAGGGTGGGGAGCCTCCGTGGCTCAGACGTCAGCGCGTCGGCCTCTCACCGCTTGATACCGTGGTTCAAATCCCGGTCTCTCCATGTGAGATTTGTGCTGGACGAAACGGAGGCGGGACATGTTTTTCTCCGGGTACTCCGGTTCTCCCTGTCATCTTTCATTCCAGCAACACTCTCCATTATCATTTCATAGCATTTATCGGTCATTAATAATCACCTTAGGAGTGGCTACCCCATTGTAATAATATCCTATACATGGTTCATTCATTACATCCCCGACCCGGTCAATTACTGAAAAGCAGGTTATAGGTTTTCATTTTCATTTTCAGGATAGGGTGGCACTGAGAGATGTATCAAACCAGTCTATGAAGTGATGGCCAAAACAAAAATATACGGGGTGTATCCGTGATGATATTACACGTTTTTAGGGATTATCGAGGACGGTATAACTTAAGATAAGGGACCATATTCCGGAAACGAACGAGTCAGAAGTAAAGCAAAATTCTACTCATTTAACTCCGTTTATTTACACAAGTTTCACAAGCTGCTCCATTTAAAACAAAGGTTAGAATTGGCGTCCCTCTGCGTCAATGCAGGCGTGGCATCGTCTCACCAAGTTCTGTCGTACCCGTTCGAATATCCCCAGTGTCGTTTGAACAGCGTCGCATGCGGTGGGTTCATTCCCGACAGAATTCGGTGGCTTTTAAGGGTGTTTAAAGGTGAACACCTCAATGTCGTTGGCCTCCGGCACGTTAAAGAAATTTTGCTGGATGAAATTCCGACACCCCGGCGTCCGTTAAGAATGGACAGACGTAAACACAACGTCGATTATTTATAACTTTTGACTCGAACGGTTCCTTATCTCAAATCGATCCATTTGCTGTCCTCCATCATCGCTGACAATTTATAACATCATCACGGGTACAGCCTGTATATCTTCAATGTAGACTGGTATGTCTTTCAGCGTCCAGTCTGGAATCCTCTCCGAATTTACTAAACTCTGCGATAAACCTCTATCAGTAACACATTTTTTGGCCTGGTTTTGTTCCATAACCCTAATTTTTAATCATTAGAAACCATCTTCGTCTTGATCTTCTTCTACTTCTCTTACCGACGATGACAGTGTCCTAGGTAACCTATCTTCCACCGTTCGCTTCACGTGACTCGACCACCGAAGTCGGTTTATATGTACATCTTCGTCAATCGAGTTCATTCCAAATTTAGCATTTATCTCCTCATTCCGTATACCCTCTTGATAAAGTTCACATTTATTTTTACCAGCGATCATTTTCGTTACTTTCATGTATTTAAATCCTAACTTGCACTCCCGTAAAGCAAAGTTGGTTTAAAATTAGGCCAATATAAACATAATTTCGTCCAGGAGCACACTTCTTTCTTACAGAATACTGTTGATCGCAACTGCGAGCTCACTGAATTACCTTTGTTGCATCTTGATTCAATCTCACTGACTCTGCTACCATCCTGGAAGAACATACATACTAAATACTTGAAATGGTGTACTTGCTCCAGCTTTGTATTCCCAACCTGGCATTCATTTATCTTAGGTTTCTTACCTAGTGACATCACTCATTGCACTTATTTTCAAGTTCGAAGATTTGAAGGCTTTTCGCACAATCCGCCATTCAGACGAACTCGTTGGCGTAGGCCAAACTGGATACTACATTTCCACCTAACTGTCACTTTATGCCTTTCAGCAGATTATCAAATAATCAAAGATCAACAAAGATGAAATATTTTAACTTTGTCTAACCCCTGTCTTACCTTCTACCATCAAAGTATTATAATTTACAAATGGATCAATAACGGACTACTCTTTCCACATATCTGGTATATACAAATAGTATTGTAAAACTGATTTCTTTGTGGCTGATTACAATTTTATTCTGAAGTTGGACCTACTAATATTGTAGCTGTTTTAGTTTAAGTCATTGTACTGCCCCTAGACTCGAACCCAAATTCCTTGTACTCTGGGCCACTGCGTTTATCATTTTCACCAGTAAAGAGGACACACGAGAGATTTACATTCAGTTATCCAGTGCTGAAATGGCTGCATGCGGACAAATCTGTATGACTTGCAATAAATCACTTTGAATCCTCCTGACGATGTTCCAGCGGACGTTCGCTACCATATCAGAAACTGACTATAAATTCTTTTTTAAACGTAGTGATGACTTAAAGTTGTTTTTTGTCGTGTATTGGCGCGAACGTTTCATCAATAAGGCGTCGTTCCCTTTGTTGCTGGATCCAGAGCGCTATATTGACTGTGACGGATCTGAAATAGAAGCTCTATTCCTGGAAGCAAATAAGAAAATGTGAAAAAAGTAGGTGCGGCGTTCTTACACAGAAGCAGGCCTTCAAGTTTTATGGATCCAGGTTTGACGCAGTGTTCGTTCCTGAAATTGCCACACTTTATATCAAGAGGCCGGTATTGATTTGAACCTTTCCTTTCTTGTTTTGCTGATGCAAGGCTCTGTCATTTAGCTGCTCCTGTAAAATGTATGTCAGTTACCAGGAAATTGGAACGAGCGTAAAATGTCTACTTTCAGTACCGTGCTTGGTGAGTATGTTCTATGAAATATCCTCTTAAAAACAAACGCATATTAGTGGTTCAGTACGGCTACCAGTCTGATGATGATGATGTTTGTTGTTTTAAGGGGCCTAACATCGAGGTCATCGGCCCCTGATGGTACGAAATGCAATGACAAAATAAAAATACAAAATCCTCCATTGAACAGAATTCAAAACGTGAGGACGAAAAATGAACGGATGGATATGAAGTTAAAACAATCAGTGGAGACGACCCGCAATGCCTCAGCCTCAGAAACTGACGGAGAACAATAGTAATACTGACAAAGGGGCTGCTTCTATAACTCAGTATTAAATCGACGATGCTTGCAAGCTAACGGGGTCCAAAATATAGGTCATCTTACTCTCATAATGGTACCTATCGCTTGGAAAGTAGAACCATGGTATTTGACATGGTGCGGTACTAATCAACAGTATCGTAGACTCGCGGTATTCCACACATTATGGTACTACTCACAGGTAATGAAATTTGCACAGGTAATACAGACCTATGGTGTTTCACACATAGCGGCGCCATTTACAGGCAACGCAAACCTATGGTTTTCATCACATACGTATACTAACCACAGGGATTCGTACTATCCCGTGGTGTTCCTTATATAATGGGTACTAATCATAGTAAAGCCAGAACCCTGGTGTCGCTCATATAGTGCTACTAATCACAGGTACCGTAAAAGCCTGACCGCACGGTGCTGATTGCTACTAACCACAAACCTATTTGGTACCTAACATAGTGGTACTACGCGCAAGTAATAACGACATATGGTGTTCCCCGCGTGGTGGTACTAATCACAAGTAGTTTCATGGTTCTAATCCAATCATCCCTTGGTCGCCCCTTTTAGTCGCCTCTCACGACAGGCAGGGGGTACCGCGGGTGTAATATTCGTCTGCGTCCCCCACCCACAGGGGGTGTGTGTTTGGTCCGCGAGAGGTATTTTATTTCCCTCAAGTCCGCCGGCAAGCCGGTTAGGACCCCCCTTTCCGCCACCTGGGACGCGCCACGTGGGAGTATCACCTCTCCCCCTGCTACGCCTGCGTAGCAGGTTCGTGGGGCTACCAGTCTAAAATGTTGAGTTCATATATCCTTGCTTCCCTAGAAATCAAACTCTACACATCTTTTTTATAAAGATAATCTTCTGTTAAACCAAAAAATAGACCTCTGATACATACAGAAAAACCCTCTACCTGTGCGCGTGGGTTAAACCTGGTGAATTAATTTGAACATAAACGTTCTTCTCCTTTTTCTTCTACGGCTTCTTCCCACACCGTGTCGCTCATGCACATTTGGACCTGTTTGGACCTGCGCTTCCTGACGCCAAGCCTTGGAGGGATGTATTCACTATTGTGTGTTTCTGAAGTGTTTGCCAGTATGATGTGTCAGCTGAATATGAAGAGGAATGTGTTGGGACAAACACAAACACCCATTTCGCGAGAAAGAGGAATTAATCAAACGCGCTTAAAATCTCCGACCCAGCCGGGAATGGAACCCGGGACCGTCTGAACCTAAGGCCTCAAGGCGGACCATTCAGCCAAGGATCCGACAATTAATTTTAAAATAAAAGTTCGTCTTTATTTTCGTTGGACCAGCTACAAACTAAACACTCTTGTACTGGAAAAAAAAAATTTGCGAACCGTAGTACAATTTGTTTACTTGTTTGTTTGTCGTTCTATTGTTTGATTTTTGTTACAATTTGCGTTACCTTGCACCGATAAAGGCAAGTTAGCATAGGAAAGGCATAGGACTGTGAAGGAACCGGCCACGACTTATGTAGGCCTATAGACCTAGCATTTGTCTGATGGAATATGGGAAACCACAGAAAATCATATTCAGGGCTGCCGACAGTGGGGTTCGAACCCATCCTTTCCCGAATGCAAGATCACAGCTACCTGCCCTTAGCTGCGCAGCCAACTCGCTCGGCATGTATTATTTATTTATTTATTTATTTATTTATTTATTTATTTATTTATTTATTTATTTATTTATTTATTTATTTATTTATTTATTTTGAGAGATACACTGTCAACGGTTCTGAAATTAATTGAAAATTTGCATGATTTCTTATTTCGTTTCTGTTTATACTTTAAGTTTATTTTTTGTATTTCTTCATAAATGAACTAACATTATACAGATTTATAGAGTAATATTTTGTTTACATACTCGGAAATGTGCTGCATAATAACAATTAGGTAAGCTGAATGTCACTTCCGTTTAATGTCCACGCCCTTGTAACACAAGCAAGTTCGACTTATTAAACATAACATAAGCAGTCTATTTAATTCATAATTTTAAATGATTTCATTTATCTTTAACATATCCGAACGAAAAGTTAATTAGATTTCTATATACTAATCCCTAAATTTTGTGTTCATAGCGGTTGGGTAACTTCCATGGAAAAGCTTTCCAAGTTCAGGAAAACTCTATAGTTGGCACCCCTGGGTACGATTTTAGAGGAAGACTTAATGTACCATTATGTGACAATCTTATAATATTTGATCATATAAGGTTTACCGTTGTGTTTTAAATAAATACAAAGTAAAAGGAAGATGTTTTCGTTATTGTCATCTGCAAGATTTCTATCGTGCTTACCCTTTTCAGTTTTACTTTCTGTTTTATAAGTTAAACTGCATTTATTCGAATTTTTATCCCAGTGAAAAAACAAAATTTTGCATTGGGTAGGATGTATTCCATGTAAGCAGAAATTCTTTCTCTTCCCCAGAAAACCCTTGTGGGGGGAAGTGGTGGAATAAGAACCACGGTATCCCCTGCCTGTCTTAATAGGCAACTAAAAGGGTCCCAGGGACTCCATATCTTGGGAACATGGGTTGAAGTATACGGGACACTTAGCTGAGTCTTGGCACTTTTTATTTAAAGATGCTATTTGTTCGGGGCGTCGACCCATCTGGATCTTTTGTCCCAACTGGCAACATATTGTATGAACCTGCGTGTAATTGGAATGGCGGTAGTGTGGAATGTTATGTGTGAGGAAAGGAAGATTAAGGACGTCACAAATACCCAGTCGCCAAGTCAGGGATATTAATCATTACAATTAAAAAGCCCTGACCCGCCCGGGAATCGAACCCGGGGCCGCCGGGTGACAGGCGGACGCGTTGCCCCCTACACTGCGAGGCCGGACAGTCCTGGCATTACTTCCGCTTATTTGCACCAGGCTCCTCACATTCATCTAATTTGTCCACATCCCTTGGTCACCTCTTCTTTTCTAACCCCGACAGGATTAGAGCATTCGAGGCCTGTGGTGTCTTTCATTTTCATGCCTTTCGTGCCCTTTATCTTCCTTTCACCGACACCTTCGTTTTTCAAAGTGTCAGACCCTTGCGTGGGGATTTTGCCCAGTTGTTCGCAGTGTTGCCAACTTATATTTTCAAGATCCGCTAAATACTACTAAAATTCCGCTAAAATTCCGCCAAGAAATCCGATTTCAAATAATAATAATAATAATAATAATAATAATAATAATAATAATAATAATGAAATGGCGTATGACTTTTAGTGCCGGGAGTGTTCCAGGATATGTTCGGCTCGCCAGGGGCAGGTTTTTGGATTTGAGCCCCGTAGGCGACTTGCGCGTGGTGATTAAGATGAAATGATGATGAAGACGACACATACACCCAACCCCCGTGTCAGCGAAATTAACCAATGATGGTTAAAATTCCCGACCAAACCGGGAATTGAACCCGGGACCCCTGTCACCAAAGGCCAGCACGCTAACCATTTAGCCATGGAGCCGGCAATAATAATAATAATAATAATAATAATAATAATAATAATAGAAGTAAATGTCTGCTCTGATCTGATCTGTGAGTTTCACTGGGATTAACGCCTGCCTGCGAACCGGCGAGCTAAAACTTGTAGTCGTTTTACTGCCGGGTGCAAACTAGGTGAATCCCCTATCTCAAGGGCCACACACAGAAGTGGCCAGTTCAGTAAACGGTCTTCCTTCATAGCTGAAATATAAAAGCTACTCTCTCACAGTTACATTGTCTGTCGTCATTCGTCAACTAAGCGATAAGTAACCTTTCCCCACGCATTACAAATTTATGATACCATGATCTCATAACATCAAATCCATATAAGATGTTTTCCTCATGTGACTGCTAGCTCCTGACAGATTGGAGTACAAATTTTTAAAAAAAACGTAAAATAGATAAAACACTAAATTCCGCTATAATAAATCTAGAATTCCGCCAAAAATTCCGCTGTCCGCTAAATGATATATTACTCCGCCGACAGTCTTCTAATTCCGCCAAATTTGGCGGAAAATCCGCTAAGTTGGCAACACTGCTCCTCTTAAAACAATAATCATCACCACCATCACCATCCATATAAATCACTTCCGTGATTATCTAGAACCACTGAGATGACAAAGATAGCGTTTGAGTAGGTACACACGGCATGAATTTGTATAAACTCTTGCTCAATCATCCGATGTGCTATACTTTGAACTGCATAGCTACCGTTTCCAGTTCAGCCACTATAGCTGTGACTGTTTGGAAGTGGAGCAGTGATTCTCTAATAAGCTTCATTAACCAAATTAAACAGGCCATGAAACGCTTAGCCCGTTCAGTCTGCTCCAGCTAAACATTCACTACTGCGTCCAAGAAGCAGATCACTCGCCATTTCCATGTACAAGTCTGTTACTATGTAACCCTTCAAATTTTAATACATCACTCTTCTTTTCACTACAATATCCGGCTCATTGTTGGAATGGTCACAGGAGTATTACATGTACTGCTCCTCTGTATTGGAGCATTCGAGGCCTAGGGTGGCCTTTGTCTTCCTTTCACCGACACCTTCATTTCTCGAAGTGTCGGACCGCTTCCTCTAGTTCGTGCATCCATGATACTTTCAGTCGCCAGGTAACCCACTTAAAAATCCAATAGTATGTTTCGTACTTTTCCTATCACTGTACCATTCCTGAGTATAACTCATGTTCTCAAACCTGTGTCTCTACAAAAATGTGTAAATATACTGTACCTTTTTCTTTCGTTTCAGTCCATCAGTATTGAATTTTTCTTCGCAAAAATTACTTAATTGAACCCAGGGGCGATACCAAGTGGGTTACTGTGAGTTAGGACCTTCCCAACCCATGGACATTTTAAAACGAAATTAAACAGAAATTAACAATAAACAATAAAATAAATAAAGGCATACTGTAGAACCAACATATCTGTTGAATCTAATTTTTATGAAGCCTGGAATGTTGGATGTAAGATTGTAAATTGACAATATATTTCACTGGAAAACTGATAATGTTTGTTGTTCAAAGCGGCCTAACAACTAGGTCATCGACCTCTAATTGTACGAGGTGTAACAAAATGCAAATTACAAATGCGTATCCACTGACTAGAATCTAAAACGAATGGTGATGAGAAAATTATCGTGAAACAAAAATAATCAGTGCGTCCAATTCACAATGTCTTAATTACTGGGATGATGGTTATTGTTTAAATTGGTCCGTAATCCAGGTCACCGTAAAACTGTTGTCCTTGATCGTATGGTTCTTGTTCTGTATTGTAATGTAATGTTTTGTAGTGTAATGCACTCTTAATATCAACATAATTCACTTTTAAGTGTTTTCTATTTTGTCGTTATATATTTTAATGTGTTTCATGTCTTGTCATAATGTACGTATAATGTAAGGGATCTTAATGATAGTACATACATTGTATAACTTGCCGATGTTTGGAATTATAAGGCTGAGGTTGACCTCTGGTTTGTTTGAAAGCGGTCCCTTAAATAGTGAAATGATCTAACATCTCTTTGTCATTTAACTTATAGTATATTGAAAGGTGGATAACCTCATACCTGTTCTTCTGATTACTTGTCAATACGGATGAAACATGAAGTTCTTAAGTTATGACTGAATTTTCTTGTATTATTGTCCTTATAATGGCAAGTCATGCATGCGCACACCAAAAAACACTTTCATTATGTTCTATGTACGACTCGTTGGCCGAATGATCAGCGTACTGTCTTTCGGATTAGAGGGTCCTGGGTTCCATTCCTGGTCGGGTCTGGGATTTTAACCTTCACTGGTTAATTCCGTTGGCTCAGGGGCTGGGTGTTTGTGCTATCCCCAGCATCCCTGCAACTCACACAAAACACATAAAACTATCCTCCACCACAATAACATGCAGTTACCTACACATGGCAGTTGCCGACCACCCTCATCGGAGGATCTGCCTTACAAGGGCTACACCCGACTAGTAATAGCCACACGAAATTATTATTATTATTATTATTATTATTATTATTATTATTATTATTGTGTTCTATCATCATATGTTAACTATAACTCGTGCCATCAGTTGATCCTGGCTAAGCCGGTGATTGAACCTCTACTCTCCTGTACTCTCGTGCTCATCCACTTTGGCCGCTACACGGAAAACATACAATAGTAGATATGAACTCACTCCCTCGTCTTCTAAGTCCAAAAAGCATATCCATTATTCTATGCTTTTCCGTCTAGCGGATAAAATGTAACAGTGTTTTTCATTTAAAAAACTATATTTACCCCGGAAAATAAGTTACATCTTATAGGGATAACATCGGTTATCCCACTACAGGTTAGTGGATAAATATTATGTAGGCACCGATTTTCTTTCTCTGTAAGCTCAAACTGCTTTTATCTCTTCTACAGGGCATATGTTTGTACTGATGTAATTTTCATCATACAGGTGTGTTTTGACTGCTTGTTGTCACAGTTGTATCTATATTGACTGGCTAAACATTGAGCCACTATTATTCTCTGTTAAGTTCGTGAAAAGTGGCCAAATATATGTGAGCACTTGTCCACACATGCAGTCACAATCCACCCACGCAGGAAAGTCATAAACAAATGTCAGCGCTGAGGGGTCATGATATAAGCGTAACCGCCAATCGGGTGTGCATCAGAGATGTCATAACAATGTCGACCTCTGAGCTGCAGAGTGACTCCCCTCTGTTATCAAATCTTCCAGTATCGATGTGCTCTTTCCGCTTTGAAACACTTCCGGCCAGGTGTTAGTCTCCCTTTCATACAATGCACAAAGCCACAGTTTGTACCCACACTGGGGAATCTCCATTCTATTCTGGATAATGACATGCATTCAATAGCTAGCCGATTACTTTGGTTTCATCTATATCTATAAAATCAAAGTTAGTTTGTTTGTTCTACACGCCCCTACTGATCAGTACCAACATTTTCACAAAGGCTCATGAGACACTCGGACGTGTCGTAGAGGTAGTTATATCGTCAGAGATTTAATTAAATAATATTGGTTATAATATGTCATATACGGGTTCATGTGTTGACGCAACTTTTGACATCAAATTTCTTAAGAAAAAGACTGGATACACGAAAAGCATGGAACATGGAATAGGAGGCAATATCAACATACTATCTAACGATATATTCTCTGGAAAATTAACCTCAAATCCGTAAATTAATACCAAATAATGATCGCTTATGCAAAGTAAATTTTCGTATTTGATGCCATTTTTAAGGGGACAAATTAAACGATTGCTTCCGGATTACTTTCAAGATTTAATTCTGAACTCATGTAACTTTCAAAGCAATCCTACTATAATTTCCTCCTGGCGATATCTTTACTAAAGCCTTACATTGCAGCAATTGGAAAGTCTGCTCTGAATCTTTCATCTCTCCTCTATCATTAGGGAAAATCATAGCAGGGATTAATTTGGAAACTCCGTGTTCCTCTCATGGTCTCTTAGTATGTAGCTAGCTTCAGTGTTGGAACTGCGATGAATGTGTACATTTATGCTTCCAATAGTGAGACACGTTGTTTTCTTTACCCTATGGCACTGATGAATGATTTTAAAACTAGATAAAGATATACAATTACGAATCGACGTCAATAATTCGCAATAAGTTCAAAAAGTTTCCAAACTGTAGAAAAATGATGTCATGTCCAGGGACACGAACCTTCAGCAATTAGCAGTACATAAGTAATACATAGTGATTATTTTGGTAACTCAATCCATTGGCCGTGCTGTCTGAGCTGTCTGTTGGGGGTAATAAAGAATGACTGTGTGAGGTCAAGAGGTCTCACGAGGAAGTCGATGCGGACAAATAATCTAAATAGTCACGTCCTGTCGTCTGGAGATGGCAAGAAAAGGGGTTAGTTTGAAGGATACCATACTTAAAATTAATGGCGACCAACTAAGTGAAACGGGACGCGGAGTCATGTTTATGATGACAAGTATTAGAAATGGGGGAGTTATTTTATGAGCATAGGTTTAAGGGCGAGAAGTCCAGTTCATGTTAATAAATATTGCCACGTGCACAGCTTGGAATTTTGTGATACATGGGGGAGGTGGTAGCACCAATGGTAAGCCAGTAAGGCTTTATCTAAGAGGAGGGGAGACCCTCATATCATATTGCTAGTCCCTTTAAATACGTATGTAATTGAAGGAACGAGCGTCTTATTGCATTATCCTTGCCTTCAGCTCACGTTAGGGAATCGCGATTGATTCTCCAAGTGGTCTCGCTACTTAGAATATTTCTTAGTAGATCAGGTTGAACGGTGGTGCTAACACTTGGTATTCACCATTCATACTTTGATTCTCGACTTAAGCCCTAGTTCTTCTGGGTTTTATCGTAGTTGGCAACTTAAAGCTTGAGGAATCTCTGTGAGACTCCACGATACTCTGTTTTTACATCGCTTTAGCATTTCAGTGGCAATCTAATGTCCACTTGCATTTACTTGGAGTAGCCGTTCTGAGGAAGGCTAGTTCCAGTACGTCACAATACATGACCGACTTCAATTGTACGTGTATATTCTCTGTACATCATCTGTTAATATATGCACATATATAGGAAATCATATGAGTGTCAACTCTTAACAACCAACTTACCTAACGCCTATAAATTACCATCTTATATCCCTTTCGTTTTTAGTACTGTTGTTAGCCATCAGGTGATTCCACTCACCGCTCGGCGTCTCACCTGTTGGCCGGGATACGACAATGAATGTATTGCCATTTTCAGTTTTGATATATTTTCAAGTGTTTGTTAATATAATATTACATTCTATTACCACAACATATCATTCGTATTATTCTATGACCTTGAAACTTTGTAACATTGCACCCCGAAACTTTGTAACATTGCAACATGGAGAAGGTTATATATTGCTGCAGGAGCCCGGGGTAACTGCAAGTATTTGAAATAATTTTATACCACCGGGCGAGTTGGCCGTGCCGTTAGGAGCGCGCAGCTGTGAGCTCGGATCCGGGATATAGTGGCTTCGGACCCCACTGTCGGCAGCCGTGAAGATTGTTTTCCGTGATTTCCCACTTTCACACCAGGCAAATGCTGAGGTTGTACCTTAATTAATTCCACGGCTGCTTCCTTCCCACTCCTAGCCCTTTCCTATCCCATAGTCGTCATAAGACCTATCTCTGTCAGTGCGACGTAAAGCAACTAGCAAAAAAATGTATACTGTATCTTATTATAACTATCTTTTCAGTCTGCCTATATTCGTCTTACCCGTCATAGCCGAGTCAATTTACGAATTGGTGTTGGTTACCATTATTGTAAGAAGTTCAACGTGATGAACAAAGCCCTGAACACCAATCTTTAGAGAATCAAGGTTACAACGAGATAAATTCCTCTTCCCCTTTGTCTCAGCGTTTGTTCTACGTAGTAGGGTCCGCTATGGTGCACATGACCCGCCACTTAACACGATCTTCAGCGTCACCAGCTGTCACTCCGACTCTGATCATATCCTCTTTGATAATCTGCATCCGACGTTTCTCTTCTATACTCTTGGCCTTGCCCTGTAAACATTGTTGGCAGCTGCAAAAAAAAAAAAAAAAAATCGGAAGGTAGGACTTGAAAATATAGGAAAATTTGTGTATAATCTCGTAACATGTAAATATGTGGTGGGGACAAAAGTCTGTTCGCATTGCCATTTAGAACGCCAGGAAGGTACCAAGAGCCACTTACCAGCATGGACGGAGAATTTTTCGGCTTAACACTTAGCCATTCCAGTGCAAGTAAATCGGTGTTATCGCTGCTGTAGAGACGGTTGTTCCCCCCGCCCCACTCACTCAGGCAGAATATTCCTGCTGTTTGGATTACAATGGAATACAATGAAACATTAATACATACATACATACATGCATATACCATCACCATAGACCGTTATGCCTTTAAGCGTTCAGTTTGTAAGCCACTGTGAATTTACTAAACGTCGGCACAATAATCTATTTGCAATTAGTGCTGTGGCCTCATTTAGTTCAACACCTCTTATCTTTAAATTGTTAGAAACTGAGTCTAACCATCGCCCCCTTGATCTCCCTATACTTCTCCTACCCTCTATAACAGAATCCACGATTCTCCTAGGTAACTTTCAACCCTCCATTCGCCTCACATGACCCGAACATCGAAGCCGGTTTATGCATACAGCTTCATTCATCGAGTTCATTCCTAACTAAGCATTTTTTCCTCATTTCGAGTAACATTCTGCCATTGTTACCAGCAATCATTCTCCCTACTTTCATGTCTGTTAATTCTAACTTATGCATCAGATATCCTGATTCAAACCAGCATTCGCTTCCGTAAATCAACGTTAGTCTGAAATCATACCGATGTAAAGATAGTTCTTCCGGGAGCTGACTTCCTTCTTAACAGAACACTGTTGATCGCAACTGCGAGCTCACTGCATTAGCTTTACAGCACCTTGATTCAATCTCACTTACTATATTATCATCCTGGGAGAACACACAACCTAAGTACTTGAAATTATCTACCTGTTCCAGCTTTGTATCACCAATCTGACATTCGGAATATTAATGATGCACTTAAGGAGACCAGATAGTGTAAATGTTAATCCCCAATAAATCTTGAATACCTCCGAAACTACTTAAGATATATTTATAAGATTTAGAATAATTGTTAAAATAAAGTAAGGGTATACATCAGTTGAATTTTGTGATGATTATTAACTATTATGAACTATTAGCAGTGCGTAAGGTTAAATTTAACAAGGGCTGCTTTGTTTTTGTACCATTTTCTTGTGATATAGAAGATTCAGAACCTTGAGGATTGGAGTATGTACTTGCAAATGTGTGGTTAATTGCCCTTAGCAGAGTTATATTTATGGGCTTGAAGGATGTTTTTTAAACAAAAATCTAGTCGAGCAAAATTTTTGAGCATTTTGTAATGGCATTGTTAGTTATACTTCATAACTTATCTCAATAACTACTTATGGTTTCAAGGCGATTTTACTACAGGCTATGTACTGGTACTTGCACAGTATGTGGTAGAAATTTCAGGAATGTACAGTTTTTAGTTCCCTGGGAAAAGGTACATAACCCATCAGGAATTGTGTTTTGAGAAAAATGAGGTTGAAGTTTGAATACGAGCTCAATTACACTGTAAATATCATGTTAACATAAACAGTAGAAAGGAGGTAAAACGACTGACAATCGTTAATGCGTGCTCAGGCTAGCCAATGTGATGAACAGAAAAATCTCCAATGATAACAAACTTTCCCGATTTCAGTAACATGATGTAGAACATGAAATACTCCCGGAAAACAAAAAGAGGGCGTATCGTTACACGTAACTGACTTACGCATGGTTACATTAAAATATCAATAATGACCTCAAATATGGTTTCTATACCCATGTGTTATATATTGTTGTAATCGGGAAAGAATGAAGATATTTTCAAAGTAAAAACAAAAATGCTATTTTTCGCCATTCCACACTAGCCGACTCCTTTAAAGTTAATTTTATTACGACAGAACTCATGCTTATCAGTGTAGAATTAGTTGATACAAGCAGAGTCTGGGTTTTGAGGAAGTAAAAGGTGAGAATGCAAACTTACTGAAGCGGGTAATAAGTATAGTCTAGCCTGCACAACGGGTGACACATGCAACGGTTATGGTATGAGCTTTGCATAAATATTAGGCGTAAGGCTAATCGTAACCCTAGAATTTATGCTGCTCTCGCTACTTTACGGAAGAGCGGACTAGATGGCACATCCTAAAAACCTAATCAGTTGGCATTCTAACTCATTAATGCCTAAAATTCCGGGGCTCTAAATATAAACTTTTAGTCCAACACGAGATGCAGTTATAAAATTAATGCTAATACGAGCAATATTGGTAGATAGTCTTCCATAATTTTCACTTGTGCTTCTTCCTCGCCCTCTTTGTATTTATAGATTCCGTTCTTCATCAGATATAGGACCTGTACTGTAAATTTGAAAACCTAGTTCTTTGAGAACACTTTGACAATCATATCTCTCTTGTATTGTTTGCGAGCAGCTGACATGTACCATCGCCTACATGCGAGAGACACGGACTACTCACACACTATTGACCCTGTTTTGAGCAATCTATTAACGTTATCCCATCTGCAATGGTAGGTGAGGTAATATTAAATACATATAGCGAGTCACATCTAACTATGCGACCTCAAATATTTTCGAAATGAAAAACAATATAAAGAATATAGTTGCGCAGGAATGTTCCCCATGTCAGGGCCTTACACTGTGGAAAGGTATGCACAGTCTAGGAAATTAAACAAATATCACTTTTAGTTTCAGTCTACGTTACCCATCAAGTTATCTAGGTTGTTGTTATTCTAAATTCGTTATGCCTAACTAAGGAGTGCATTTGACCTTATTACGACAATATCCCGATATCTCTTCATTCGTTCACTGAGTTCTTTTCTGCGTTCAATCCTGTATATTTTCATTTCTGTTTCTCTTCAAATTTATGTTTGACCACTAGGTTATAAATTTTGTTCTGTGTTGAATGGTTTCTTTGGAAATCCCAATTTGTTGTACCTTTGTTTATTTTCACTAACCGATAAAATTGTTGCGACTTGTCAGGGGTAATGCTAGGTTTAGAGCCTGTTGTTTTCATACTTCATAGGTGTCTGCGTAATTTCAGTCAGCCTTTTCTAATTGTATCCGTGATTTGACATATTATATTACCTACGGTTTCTTTTTCATCCAAATTCCATTTTCGTACTTTGGACCTAAGACTCTTCTGAGAATTTCTCTCTCTTGCTTTCTTATTTTAGTTGTGACCTGCTGCAAGTCCTTAGGGGTTCGCATCTATTAAGTGGGTTTTGTTTGACGACTATGATATAGTGTCACATTTTGCACTTTTTATGTAGATTCTGTGTTTCATTTTCAGGTGACGTTTTAAGCTTCTTGCAATTTTTCGGTTCTTTGTTTTCTTCCTGATTTATCTCTTCTGGTTCTATAAATTGCCTATATACTTGAATTTTTCTAGTTGGAAGATATATCCGAATTTGGTAATTGATGGTTGATGGTCGAATCTTGATTTGTTGCCTCTTTTACATGATATTTGGAGACCTCTATTACATGTCGTTTACTTCTTCTTTTGGTCTTTTTCTGGTTTTCATTATTATTATAATTTGATGAACATTTTGCAACATTGAAATTATTCCCTTCTGATGGTAGCCTAATTAAAAGTATCATTTCCATGAAGAACTAATTTAGTTTTACACCATTTCATTTGTAACACACTTTTGCATGCGACACCGCAGTATTAGTGTCTGATGTACTTCTTGTCACTGCGGCCTAATAGAGATCCGAGCAGACATTAGTGGTGAGCTCTTAATTAGTGTTCTTGTTCATGTGGCGTGACGTCGTGGAGTGAATAAAGATTGCCTAACAACAGCTTGATTTGCAAAAAGACGTGTAGAGTCGAGTATAACCAACCACACTGGTCTCTTGACTAGTCATGCCTCGGAAGTTATGTATTTTAGCGGATGGCTTTTATAACCATTAAATGGTGACATACTACAATATAATTACGCAGCGTAACCTTGACGTCCAGTTTTCATGTCATAACGTCTTACATTTACGCTTATGAGGGTATTAATGGATGTAATAAGGATGTAAAGGAGAGGGCGTATATGAAACTGGTAAGATTCCAATCAGGGTATGCAACACTCAAGAGGATTACCTGAAAACAAATGAAAGCAGCACGATTTGTTCTGTGCGATTGAAAACGAACGGAAGTGTAATTAAAATGTTACAACCATTGGGCTGGGCAGACATTGAGTTAGGAGATGAGCGGCTACATTAGACGATATATTTCGGGCTTTCATTGGAGGGATGGCTTTGAATGAACTTAGTACACTAGAGTTTTGAAAAGTAGGAAAGCTAATAATATAAAGATAAATAAGATCATGTAATACGGAGTAAAATTTCCGTATGGGAAAACCACATGTTCATAAATATATATCCACGAACCTACTACGCTGGCGTAGCAGGGGGAGAGGTGATACTCCCAAGTGGCGCGTCCCAGGTGGCGGATACGGGGGTCCTAACCGGCTTGCCGGCGGACTAGAGGGAAATAAAATACCTCTCGCGGACTAAACACACAACCCCCTGTAGGTAGGGGACGCAGACGAAGTATACACCCACGGTATCCCCTGCCTGTCGTAAGAGGCGACTAAAAGGGGCGACCAAGGGATGATCAACTTAGAACCATGAGACTACTTGTGCTTAGTACCACCACGAAGGGAACACCATGGATCGCTTTTACTTGCGCGTAGTACCACTCTGTTAGGTACCACATAGGTTTGTGATTATTAACAATAGAGTACGTTGGCGGCTTCTACAGTACCTGTGATTCGTACCCCTATATGCGCAACACCATGGGATGAGCAACACCATGGTTCTGCCTTGCCTATGTTTAGTACCCACTATGTGAGGAACACCCTGGGATAGCGTTTACCCCTGTGGTTAGTTCACTTTTGTGAGGAACGTCATAGGTTTGCGTTGCCTGTAAATAGCGCCGCAGTGTGCGAAACACCATAGGTCTGTATTCCCTGTGCGAATTTCATTATCTGGGAGTAGTACCATACTGTGTGGAATGCCGCGAGTCTAAGCTACTTTTGATTAGTACTGCAACATGACAAATACCATGGCTCTACTTTCCTAATGATAAGTACCATTATGAGAAGACGATGACTTGGATTTTGGACCCCTTTGGACTAAAAGCGTTATCGATTCAGTATTATGCTATAGACGCTGTCCCTTGGTCAGTAATACTGTTGTGTTACGTCAGTTTCTGTGTATGCGAGACATTGCGGGTCGGATCCACTGATTGTTTTAAATTTATAACCATCCATTCATTCTTAGTCCTCACGTTTTGAATTCTGGTCAGTGGAGGATTTTCGACTTTTAATTTGTCATTCCATTTCAACTCATCTCGTACCATTAGGGGCCGATGACCTCGATGTTAGGCCCCTTTAAACAACAAGCATCATCATCATCATCATCATAAATATATATACTATGTGTCTCGGGCATGGCCGTCCATCAACTGTTTCTAATTTCAGATGACCGCCAGCTGTAAGACACAGCCTGCACGGTCGCTAGGTAACACTGTCTGGCCATCCACTCCAACTTTACATCACAGCCTTCACGGTTCCTCAGTTACACTTCCATCATTTTGTTACATACACTATAATATTTACACAAATTTTCGGATGACACCACGCTGTAAGACATGTAATTTTAAGCTAATAGCAAGCTCAACATATACTATTGCAAGCCGTATTGTTAATGTTGTTTGAGTCATCAGTACATAGGCTGGTTTGATGCAGCTCTCCATGCCACCCTAACCTGTGCTAACATTTTCATTTCTACAAAATTGCTGCATCCTACATCTGCTCTAATCTGCTTGCCATATTCATACCTTAGTCTCCCCTACCGTTCATACCCCTAAACTTCCCTCAAAAACCGACTGCACAAGTCCTGAGTGTCTTAAATGTGCCTATCATTCTGTCCCTTCGCTTCGTCAAATATAGCCACAACATTCTCGTCACACCAATTCGATTGAGTATCTCTTCATTCGTAATTCGACCTATCTGTCTCACCTTCAGCATTCTTCTGTAACACAACATTTCAAAGGCTTCTATTCTCCTTTTTTGAGCGAGTTATAGTCCATGTTTGACTTCCATATAACGCCATGCTTCAAAAACATTTTTATAATTACTACATCAATGTTCCAAGTGAGCAAAATTCTTTTCTTATGAATGGGCTTCCTTGCTTGTGCTAACCTGCATTTTATGTCCTCCTTACTTCTTCCATCGTTAGTTATTTTAATACTCAAGTAACAATATTCATTCACTAACAATATTCAATAATTTCCCTTAAGACTTCATTTCCTAATCTAATATTTCCATTATTTTACTTAAAATCTGTAATGAATTAATTTTCTGTGCGTGAGTTACGACAATTATTCGATAAGCATAAATTAAAATTATTCTTTTCAACGTTAAGGAGAATTTCTGTTCCATTCCTGGGAGTATAAAGAATTTAAGGACTATTGGGCATCCTCCGCCACAGTCATAGAATATTTTTGATGACAAGACAATATTCCTGATCGTATGTCTGAAAGGTATGCAGTACGCCGGGCTGAATTGTGTAGCGGGTAACAGGTCAAGCAGGGTTACTCTTTAAACAATGTTGCTGCATTTACACAAGCGGGGAATAATATTGATGGGCCAGTTACATTCATAACTACAGTTAGGCCCCGTTCGGAATGAAAATTAAACGTTAACACGATAACACAAAACTTGAACGCGTAAAATGTTTGATATGCAGGTAATAAAAATGAACGACGCAAACGTAAGTATTAGACAATGAGAAAAAAGAACTAAACGAAATTAGTTATGTACGTACATTAATTTCACAATTCAGTTCATGTGAAACTGATTCACATACGTTTCAACAGTGCAGCCTTGTGTGAACTGATGTTCTTGTCACACAAGCGGTGATGTCTGATAAATTTCAACCAGCCGTTCATCCAACATCCAATTTCTTATGTATCATTTTATATTAACGTGATCCATTTTCAACGGTTCCATTACATCACAAAGTATCAATATTTTATATTTATGTATAATTTTCATATCGAGTGGGGCATTACTCGCGCGCTTTTAGATTTTTATTTCTATAAGAAGGAATTAATTTATAAATACGTTGCTTTCGGGCCATCAGTCCATGGCGCGGTTTGATGCAGCTCTCTACGCCACCCTACTCTGTGCTAAGCTTTTAATTCCTACGTAACTAATGCATAATACATCTACTCTAATATGTCTGTCATATTCAGGCCTTGTTCTACCCCCACCATTCTTGAAACCTACACTTCCCCGAAAACTAACTGAACAAGTGTCTTAAGGTGTGCCCTATTATTCATTTCTGGTCAAATTTTACCAAATCATTCGCCTCTCACCAATTCGATTCAGTATATCTTCATTCGTGATTCGATTTATCCATATAACGTTCAGAATTTTTCTGTAACACCAAATCTCAAAATTTATGTTATTTATTTTATTTCTCAGCTAATAATTTTTCTCCTTTCACTTCGATACAATGCCACCCACACAAAGAAAGTTTAAAACAACACATTTCCAATATACCAATACTCGAAGTTTTCACCTGGGAGAGGTCATAATGGAGAGTTTCATTAATATTCTACCGCAGGCCTCTAGTGGACTGTTGCGCGGAAAATTCAATTACAAACGGTAATTTCAGACTTATTCTTTAATACTGCACGCGACTATTTTGTAATGGATCCCTAAGATGAAGATAGACTTAGGAAGCTCTTAGTGAGTGCAGATAAAGAAAACTGCAAAAGAAACCAATTGGTTAGTTCAAGCGACAGGAAACGAGAAGAAAACATTGATTATCCAGGGATATACAATTAAGTAATCTAAAAGAATACAGCGAACGGGAGCCTTCTGGTGAATTTGAACAGTCCGTACCAACGCCGCGCGAAAAGCGGGCCTGGCCGTTCCACATGACTCAGTGTTCACTGGTTCGATTCTCGACGATGATATCTAATATTTTTATATTTGGGTATTTGAACAATGAGAAAAATAATCTTGCCACACAATGTTATAAGATGCTCCATACTAAATACATCTGATGATTCACAATGGATCATCCGTTCTAAAAAATTACTCCGGTTACGAACCATCAAATACATTTCCAATTCATTTATAAAGGACAGTGAAATACTAAGTGGAAATTGGTGGGCAGGGATCTTGAATGGCAGCGCATAGGACACTCTGCTACCCAGTATCTGTGGCCTTCAGATCATTACAATTTCAGTGAGCTTTGGAGAAAGAAAGATTGCATCCTCATGGTATAGTATCTCTAATGTAATAACATGTCGATATCTCAGTTCATATTGATATAAGTATGTCCTACAGATAGGGACCATTCGAAAATTTGAGTAACAAAATAGTGTCAAGTTAAAAATTGGCGATGCGATGTTACCTAGCAACAGTACCTTGAGAGATGCACAGAACGTAGATCTGTATGTCATGGCCATTCATCAATACTTCACATCATAGACTGTACGGTTGCTAGGCAACATCGCGTCATACTTTTTATTGAAAGACATGTTCATTATTTTTCCAGAGGGAAATTTAATAAAACAAATATTTTAACTCTATGCTGTGTGTACCGCATTTATTTCTGTTCTCATTTTGTTTTCTGATCTCTTTCAGGTAAGTGTCTGTTTAAGGAAAGTCATTGCTTATCCCTCTGGTGAGTGAAAAGTATTTAATAAAATTTCAAGTGAATAAAATTTCAAGTGCTATGATTGAACTGTGTATAATATTATGTAGAAATTCTAATGGAAGGCACATTTCCCAGGATATATCTTCGGAATTTTAGATAATATCAAAAGAAGTACTTTGACTTGGCTGGAAATTCATACCATTTTCAAATTTGAAAATGTCCATAGTTAAACATAGATGTCCCCAGACCCTCTATGACTATGCATAGGTGTCGTTGAAGAAAGAAAATATGCATTTTTATGTCTGAGAAATAATGCGATTAAGAACATATCTTCGAGGTCGTACGTCGAATGTATTATTTATTTATTTATTTATTTATTTATTTATTTATTTATTTATTTATTTATTTATTTATTTATTTATTTATTTATTTATTTATTTATTTATTTATTTATTTATTTATTTATTTATTTATTTATTTATTTATTTATTTATTTATTTATTTATTTATTTATTTATTTATTTATTTATTTATTTATTTATTTATTTATTTATTTATTTATTTATTTATTTATTTATTTATTTATTTATTTATTTATTTATTTATTTATTTATTTATTTATTTATTTATTTATTTATTTATTTATTTATTTATTTATTTATTTATTTATTTATTTATTTATTTATTTATTTATTTATTTATTTATTTATTTATTTATTTATTTATTTATTTATTTATTTATTTATTTATTTATTTATTTATTTATTTATTTATTTATTTATTTATTTATTTATTTATTTATTTATTTATTTATTTATTTATTTATTTATTTATTTATTTATTTATTTATTTATTTATTTATTTATTTATTTATTTATTTATTTATTTATTTATTTATTTATTTATTTATTTATTTATTTATTTATTTATTTATTTATTTATTTATTTATTTATTTATTTATTTATTTATTTATTTATTTATTTATTTATTTATTTATTTATTTATTTATTTATTTATTTATTTATTTATTTATTTATTTATTTATTGTCTTTAAAGTAACGAACTTAGGGCGCATGGCACTCCCTTACACTTAACCATACTTAAACAATACTTTTGTGCAGTCATGTTACGTTATAATTTAGTAGAATTGCATTATGCTAACACTCATGTTATCGCTCTCACTCTCATTTATAATACAATTAATGTATTATAGTTTACATTAACCAATATTATATAATATTGTTCAAACACACATACACACAAAAATAAATGCGTATATAACACAGCTATCACCTAAGTCTACATATACCGAAAAAACACAGTCTATCACCATTCACATACACAGCTGCACAGTGCGCACGTCATTCGGTAGCTATCAACAGGTAATCTCGGCAAGATCTCTTGAATTTAGTTAATGAGTCACTGTCGCTGGTAAGGAATTCCAAAGTCTGGAACCGGGTACAGTAAAAGAATTGTTGTTCGCAGATGAATGGTGGAGAGGTTGTGCAAGAGTAGATCCAGCGCAAGCATTCCAGTTTACGATGTGTGTTCTATCTAAGAACAGTTCACGTTAACGGTAGCATTCCAGCTATTACCAACTCTTAGAAAATACCTTGTGTCGTTGCCAATCTCTCTTGGAAACAGCATGTAAGGGAATAAGAGGAATTGACTGTCAATGAAAAATCGGAGGGGTGTCAGACAAGACTGCGTCCCCTTCCCAAGTTCTTTACTCAGGAGATTTCGTCTGAAGAATTAGCTGAAGGGGTGTAACGTTAGGGAGGGCCCGGGCCTTTAAAGGGTCCCGCAGATTCCTCGCAGAAAATGAAATCCAGCATATAACTTTTTTCACGGGGACGCTCTGTGCAGTTTTACAGAATTGGTCTAAATAGTTTGTTTTGCAGTTTTTACACACAGAAATGCCGTCTATCAGCAGTTATCGTAGCACAGCTGTAAACAATGCTTGCCTTTGCCATCTCTCGCAACACGCTCCTTACAAAAGACTTGCACCCAATCATTTAAAAAAGTAATTGCACCTATGAAAATTGACTCCATAATATCGTATTTTAATCAGAAAATGATAGTTCGTTGATGTCTAGTGCATCTGAGATCGTAATATGCGCAAAGTTTGCTGAACATTAAACTTCTATCACACATTTATTCGACAACAGTGTATAATGTCAATACTAAATATGCGTAGTAACACACGGTCAATTAGTTTCGTCGCTCTCTTTGCGCGAAAGCTTATTTTTTGAGCTGTTTGATATTTTTGAAACTTTATTTGAACAGTTTTGATATAATTTTATTCGTATATTATTCTGTGTTATAATCGAAAATATATTGTAAATGAGATTTTGTTATCGGTTACATAGTTCCGTAGTTACTGTAGAATGAAAAGTGCGAAGAGGTGTATGGTACAGCAGCTTAGCCTTTAAACCATGGAGGCAGCCAAATAAATCATATTAAAATTATGCGTAATCTTACAATAGTGCAAAATCCCTTCGTTTATATCATTTCACAACATATTGCATAATATTATGTACTAAAATCAAACCAAACCACACGGCACTACAGCCCCTGAAGGGTCTTGGCCTACAAAGCGACCGCTGCTCAGCCCGAAGGCCTGCAGATTACGAGGTATCGCGTGGTCAGCACGACGAATCCTCTCGGCCGTTATTCTTGGTTTTCTAGACCGGGGCCGCTATCTCACCGTCAGATAGCTCCTCAATTCTAATCACATAGGCTGAGTGGACCTTGAACCAGCCCTCAGGTCCAGATAAAAATCCCTGACCTGGCCGGGAATCGAACCCGTGGCCTTCGGGTAAGAGGCAGGCACGCTACCCCTACACCACGGGGCCGGCAACAGTATATACTGCTGTAATTAAATTCATATTATAGACATGATACTGTATAGGCTTTTGGGCTTATGCCGTTTCAAGGAAATAAGGTGAAATTCTTTACGTTTCGCAGAGAACTGTGCTCTGCGTCATCAGAAGAAAATCTCGAAGCTTCTTTAAACAACGACTCTTTAAATTTAGTCGTTATAATGAGAGTGGAAATGGTTCATTCATTCGCCACCAGATGGATCCCCAGATGTAGCGAAGCGCTAGCGTTCGAAGCGGAAGCTGACCGAACCATCAGAATCAGTCTAAGAGGTTCACATAACACGTGCACGTAACGTATGACATTGACAGGTGTATGACATTGACACAAGCCTGGAATGAAACATCTGGCGATGAGGAACGTACGAATTTGGAAAACACCAATAATGGTTAAAAATCCCAACCCTGCCGGGAATCGAACCCGGGACCCCTGTGACCAAAGGCCAGCTCGCTAACCATTTAGCCATGGAGCCGGACAGCGAGGAGAGTGAGAGCATTCAACGAAACGCACGGATTGGACCTCAAAAATTGGAAGACCAGTTTTATGGTGGTAAGTCACTCAGACGTTTGTGGAACACTGGAGGCTGGAAACAGAGAAATAGTCAAGAATTTCCTCTACTTGTAAACAATAGAACGATGTGGTGAATTGTTACTTTTGCCCGGTATTACAATATAGGGTGGGAGCTTGTGTACTAATTCAAGAATCCGAAAACAAAATTGACGCATTTAAATTGTGTATCTACAGAAAACTGTTGAGAATATCATGAGCGGACCGTGTGATCAATGATGCAGACTTAGAGAGGATCAGTCAAAACAAAGAACTGTTTAACACAATTAAAGAGCGGAAATTATAATATTTTGGACATGCAATGCGCAATGAATAGAAATGTCGCACCCTCCAGCTAGCGATGCAAGCGAAGGTCTTTGGGAAAAGGAGTCCAGAACATAGCCGCTTTTCGTGGTGGGGAAATTTCCGTCAGTAGTTCGGGCAGACATCTGTGAAACCGTTCAGAAGGGTTGTCGACAAACTCAGATGGCCAAGTCAAACACCAA
The DNA here is from genome assembly GCF_040414725.1 of Anabrus simplex. Lineage (NCBI taxonomy): Eukaryota > Metazoa > Arthropoda > Insecta > Orthoptera > Tettigoniidae > Anabrus > Anabrus simplex. The sequence goes on along the minus strand of NC_090268.1, from coordinate 209,525,141 downwards.
CATCTGGATTGGATATGGTACCAAATGAGGAATAAAGAAATAGTTGAAGTAGATTTTTGTTCATTTCAATATAGATGGTCCGTTTTTGGAAATTATAATCTTCCAGCTAACCCATTCTCCGTTGTCAATATTTCTTCCCAGTGTGCCAATTTGGGCTCATCAGTTGGTAATTAGCACACCTATCAAAACGCATAGATAATGCTTATAAATGGGACGCCACTGCGTAGGATACTTGGAGCCAAAGGCAGGACACTTTGAGAGAATTGGTCCTCGTTTGTCTTCTAGACCATATTTCTTAAAACGGATCATTTATATTGGAATTATGAATTTACTCATTCAGGACAAATATTTCAGATTCCATATGGGAATAAATATCATACATTTGTGTTGTCAATACGAACAACTTTGGTCGTGTTCAACATAAAGTATGACCGGGCAAGTTGGCAGTGTGGTTAGAGGCGCGTGGTTGTAAGCTTGCATCCGGAAGATAGTGGGTTTGAATCCCACTCTCGGCATCCCTGAAGAGGGTTTTCCTTGGTTTCCCATTTTCACACCAGGCAAATGCAGCGGTTGTACCTTAATTAAGGCCACGGCCGCTTCCTTCCAACTCCTAGGGCTTTCCTACCCCATCGTCGCCGTAAGACCTATCTGTGTTGGTGCGACGTAAAGTCACTAGCAAAGAAAACATATAGAATGTACCAAATAGATGTTAAGTATATATGTTGAGTGCTCAGCCCGGAGGCTGATTTGGACCTCAACAGCTGAGCCATCATCCGTTTCATGGTCTAGGCATTACTGAATAGGCCTACTAGGGAAATGGGCAGTGAGGCAGTTTCCCGTTGCTTTCCGCACTGAGCCAGAAGTTATTACATTTGTCTGCAAAGCCCGCATTAACTGACCCTATGAGCAACAAAGTCACGCCATTTACAATAGGGACTGCGTGCATAAGGAATGGCATTACCAGCACCACTCATACCTCGGTCACGATCATGTTGTCAAAGCCAAGGATAAGACTGAGATGTTATGTACAGAACAATAATGGCCAACCGGACACAAGTAGAATCCGAACCCACAACCTAATACGTTGAAAGTATATTTTGATTGAAATGCGCTATTGAAAATGTAATATTCATTGAATTGACCCACAACGGGCTATGTACTTGAACTCTACACCTGGTAGGGCTGAATCTGTAGCTTAGATCATTTCTGACGGTAGAAATATGACGTAGGCAATCGTAGATCAACTAGTAAGAGCGCCCGACGCGAAATGAGAAATTCACTCATCTATTACAAATCATTTCTTTACAAATAATGTGGTATAAATTACAACGCAATCAAATACACATTCCCAGGTTACTCAAATATTTCCCATACCTTAACACTAACGTTTTTTGTACATCGAGTGATACAATGATCTGAAACCAAACCAAACCCCATGGCACTACAGCCCTTGAAGGTCCTTGGCTTACCAAGCGACCGCAGCTCACCCCGAAGGCCAGTAGATTATGAGGTGTCGTGTGGTCAGCAGGAGGAATCCTCTCGGCCGTTTTTCCTGGCTTTCTAGACCGGGGCCGCCATCTCACCGTCAGATAGCTCCTCAATTCTAATCACGTAGGCTGAGCGGACTCGAAGCAGCCCTCAGGTCCGGTTAAAAATTACTGACCTGGCCGCGAATCGAACCCGGGGCCTCCAGGTAAGAGGCAGGAACGCTACCCCTACACCACGGGGCCGACGATACAATGATCTACTGTTATTTTATCGTTGTAAACAGCACATTATTACAAAGAAAATTACACAAAGCGTCTTAAATTTTTGGGAAAAAGGTTCGAAACCTGCTGCAGGTAATGAATTCCAATTAGCAGTTCCTCTATTTATTATGAATATTTACCATAATGTATATTTTTCTGCCTACCTTTTGCTTTGCGTAAATAATTTATCATTTTTATGTAACTCCCCCTAAGTAGGTTTATTCGTTTCAGCTTTACACATGGCATACCATAATGTTCCTTTCCATCTAGCCTTCATCCAAATCTCTCTATAATTCTTGTCGCACTAATTATAACATTGAAATTATTAGATACGAACCTTGCAGCCTACCGCTCATTGATGAACCCCGTTTGCTACGAGTCCCATTCAGCTGCTCCATACTTCCACAGGAGATGAATGAAATCCTATTGTTAGTGATGAAACAGAGCGTAATGAATTTCCGAGCAAAACTCAGAACTGGAATTCAAATTCTTTTCACTGCTACCCGAAGCCTTGTTTTCCGAAATTTTCCCGATTGAACCTTTGGAGAAGGTTAGAATGATATCTAAATTCTTCCACTTCTTCCTCAATCCACAGCTCCAGCACAATACAAACAAAGGCTCCAGTATAAACAGCATATCGTCACAGATGGCTGGGGAAGGTAATTACTAATTCAATTGGTTGAGCACAGTTCATAATAACAAAAGCTCCCGGCTACCTTAAGTTTTGAATTTTTACCAGCTATTTATTTTATAATGGCATTTTGTCTCCGAAGAGGTCTGGTGCAGGACTTTAGAGTTGACTCCTTTGAGTATCGGGCCCAACCGATGATGAATTCTAATTGTTGAAGGAGGTACACACACCCAGCTCTCGAACCAATGGAATTAACCAATGAAGGTTAAAATCTCCCACCCGGCCGGAAATCGAAGTGGGGAACTTTTATTATTATTATTATTATTATTATTATTATTATTATTATTATTATTATTATTATTATTATTATTATTAAAGCCTCCGTGGATCAGGCGGCAGCACGCCGGCCTCTCACCACTGGGTTCCGTGGTTTAAATCCCAGTCACTTCATGTGAGATTTGTGCTGGACATAGCGGAGGCGAGACAGATTTTTCTCCGGGTATTCCGGTTTTTCCTGTCATCTTTCATATCAGCAACACTCTCAGTATCATTTTATTTCATCTGTAAGTCATTAATCATTGCCCCAAAAGAGTGCGACAGGCCTCGGCAGCCGGCACAATTCCTATCCTCGCCGCTATATGGGAGCTTCATTCATTCCATCCCTGACCCGGTCAATGACTGGAAAACAGGTTGTAGGTTTTCATTATTATTATTATTATTATTATTATTATTATTATTATTAATCATGTACAGTCGTATTAGTACACACTTTTTTAAACATAACCGGCTTTCGGACGCTAAGGTCCATCATCAGTGTTGGTCGAGTACTATTATTAATAGTTATGAATATTGTGTTCAGTTGAGTCCTACTATTTGACTGAATGGTCAGTGTTGTTGCCTTCGGTTCAGAAGTTCCCGTGTTCGATTCTTCACCGGGACGGGGACTTTAACTGCGTCTGATTAATTTTTCTGACTCGGGAACTGGGATATGTGTCTTTACAGACAGATTTCTCTTCATACTCATAAAACCCAAAATACTATCAACAACCAAAGAAACACCCAATATTGATTACATTGCTTTACGTAGGATTGCGTCAGCAAGGGTATCCGGTCGTAAAACAGGGCCAAATCCGTATGTGTGATATAAATGACACCCGCGATACAACAGGTGTCGGAAAAACCGGTAGAAAAGGTGTTCAATTGACAGATTGTAGAAGAAACATGAAGAAGTCTGCATTCTGATATTTCAGGGTACTGCTTAAAAAGGGAAAAGGGGATGATATTAAAAATAATGAAAGAAGAAGACCTATCATTATATTGGTCAAAAATACAAATTTTGACCTAGTTAAGTTGAAATACGATAACAGAAAGACGTGATGGTGGTACAAGTAAATCGAGAGACATAGCCATTATCTCTGTACTATCGCGTGAGCTGGAGTTAGTCGCTTGCAAATATGTGCAGCAGCAGAAGCGGAGAATGAATCAGTTGATAACAGAGAGTCAACCGCTGAATCCGATAGTAATTTCCAGAAAATATGTTTTATTTTAAAGTAAACGTTTTATTATTATTTTTACACTTGTAATAAGAGTCATAATACTTCATCCTTACTGAAATAGTTTAGGAAGAAACGGCCGTTTCATAGTAATGTTGTGCACATGATAGCAATAACCCTTTCTGTGTCATTATATTTCGAAAAATCGAGCTCAAAAGTGTGTTTAAGCAATCTGATTCTTGTGTTTAATACGTGTATAATAAAAAATTAATTTATTAATGATATACGTTGTATTTAAAGCTATTGCAAAACAACATATATATTCTTCACCTTGGTGCCTTTACAGAGCAATTCATAAGTCACTGTAAATACACTGCATGAAAAAAATGTTAAGCACCCAGAAGGAGTGGTTTAATATTATCCCACTGATGTGTGAGTAAATGATTAGATTTACAAGGATCTGTAATGTATAGAACGCCCACCAGAGTACATTCGTGATGGCACCGTCCTGTTGTTTATAAGTTGTTACCGGTCAACTGCTGTGAGTGAGACGTGCAGAGAGGACTACGTACAGTACGAAGAACACGCGATGCCTTGCATACGCGTTAGACGGCCTCTTCACCAATTGGCAGCATCTGACGGAGGAAGCATTGTGGAATTCCATGGGACTGGTTGGTCGTATCCTGCAATTGCCGAGCATGTGGGCTATTCGGATGTCACATAGGCCCGATGTTGGACTCAATGAGTACACGAGGGCAACCAGTCGCGTCGTGCATGTTCGGGTCCACCAACAAACACCACCTCGAGAGAGGACCGTCGTAAGGTGCGCCAAGCATTGTGGGATCGCTTAAGTTCGGCACCTGCCATCCGCGAACATGTACTGGAGAATCTACAACAGTTCCTGCACAGTGTCTCGAAGACTCACATCCGCCGGATTGGGGTTCTACGCCTGCGCTTGGAGTGGAGCCTTGCCCAGACAGATGACGTCTGGCGTCTCATCATGTTCAGTGATGAGTCCCGCTTCTCCATAACCTCCGATGTCCATCATGTGCGGGTTTGGCGGCGTCGAGGGCAGACGGCAGACCCTGCCCATATTGTGGAAAGACACAAAGGCGTAATCTCTGGCATCAAATTCTGGGTAGCCATAGGATATGAGTTCAGGTCACCTCTAACATTGTTTTGCAGACTTTGACAGCACAGCAATACGTTACAGATATTCTGCGTCCGCACGTCCTACCACTTATGGCACAGCACCCTGGGACAGTGTTCCAACAAGACAACGCACACCTACTAACCTGAGTGTGTCTCTGGACTGCCTGGAGCATGTCGAGATCCTTCCGTGGCCAGCAAGATTCTCGGATCTCTCCATCATTGAACACGTGTGGGATGTCGTTGGAAGGGGACTTCGTCCCAGTACCGATCTACGGGATCTGGAGGGACAGCTGCAACAAGAGGAGTGATCAGAACCGCATAAGAGCATGCAATGCGGTCATGAGGGTTGCGACACCCTATTGACCGGGCGCCAAAATTCCACCTGTAACTGTCAACGGCCTTGTCTCCTTCATCCCATATTGTAATCAGTTCAATAAAGGCACATGGTCTTTCAGCATAATGTAGTCGCATTCACTTTCAACCACTCTTTCTGGGTGCTTACCATTTTTTGTCAGGCAGTGTATTTATTGTAAATTTATTTATTGTCTCTGGTACATAACAGCGCGAAAGGACCCCATTTATAGAAAACCTAAACAATTTGCTTTACGTCTCACCGTCACAGATATGTCTTATGGTGGCGATGGAATTGGAAAGCAGCCGTGACCTTGATTAAGGTAGAGTCCTAGTATTTGGCTGGTGTGAATGTAGGAAAACACGGTAAACCATGTCCAGGACTGCTGACAGTGGTGTTCGAACCCACTATCTCTAGAATTCAAGCTCACAGCTGCGCGACCCTAACCGCATGGAAAACTCGCTCGGTATAGAAAACATATACTAATTACTTTCAGCATAGCTATCATTAAAATTAAAAAGAACGTGTAACACAACATTGTGAGAAAAGCGCAATACTGACGCCTATGTGTTTTATATCAAAAGAAAGGTATCCATCTCAGCATTACCAGAAAAATATTATTTATTTCATTACGCCCTTTATTTGCGTAAAATTATTCGAATAATACGATGCCCATGTCGTTGCGCTGGCAGATGGCTCTATGAAAGTTGTCTCCGCTGATCCTTCTATGCCAGCCCAATAGAGGGCTGTGAATGTTGTCTGTGCAGATCTTTCTACTGTGTGTTAGTTCGATATATGGCTCTGTGAAATCATTTTAAAGTGTTTGTCTGTGTTTAAGTAGTATTTATATTATTGTAACTATAAGTAGCGTATTAAGTAAGCTTTAGGTGTTTTATTGATTTCCGGTCGAAACGACCATACGCGACTCCTGACGTTACACTCGGCGGCACGCGACCCCTCGCGGGTTAATGCATATTAAGGAATGAACATTAAATCTAATATATGTTAATATATGTCAATACTAACCTAAAACACTTTCTAGCATATACTGTATACTAAACCATACTAAATAGACGTAAAATCATAAGGAGTCTCCCCTGTCAGTCATGTTACCCTTTTGTCAGTGTGGGGAAAATATGAATTTTGTTTGATAGGCAAAGTAAGGGTCTATTGGTCATTCAGGACAGCACTATTGTACCCACTACATAATATATAAAGTGGTGAATTGATGTGTGAGGTAGTGTTAGTTTTATCATACATTTTATGGTCTTTGAAGGCTGTCATGTCAATTCGACAAGCGTTGTCTGCAACAGAGAGACCATGAACCTCCTCAAACACTGTAAAGCCTCAGTTTTGTAACACGTGAACAATGCCTGGTTGTGTTATACTGCAAACAAAAATGTTCAAACTTATTAAAATGATTAATTTGCCATTAGTCATAACTCATAATTGTCCCAGTAACACAGCCTAATTATTTGCTGTGTGAACCAACAATCCTGTGACTGTGCAATGCAGTAAATATGTAATCTCCACCCGCATGTACAAACACCGTTACTCAGCCGTCCAAGCGTTGCGCAAAACAAAACCACATAGGTTATCGGGAAAAACTATACAAGCTTTATTATTTTCAAAACTGCCTTCTAACAGAAACAGCCCCGCAGGACTCAGTATACTCAGTACCAGAAAGTTTACGTAACAGCTACAACAAATTTTAATAAAATATCCGAAATGGAATGGTGATTTAAAATTTGGCAGGATTTCTTCGGCACCGTCCCTGTAATCTCATCTCTAAATTCTTAAAACAAGCTTATTCCATACTTCCTGCAACACGATGATGAATACATTATAGAGATCATTGAATTCAACGGGCCTTAATTGTCCTTCTAAAATTAAAATAAATTTTAGTCACAGGCTCATGCAATGTTGTGTATTTATTTCAACTGAGGATTCTGAGGATTATCGTATTGAGAAATTAAGTGCAAACCTACTCGTGTGTAATCTCTTCCTTACGCTCATGGGTACCTCCAGCTAAGCATTCATGTAATTTCACAACTCTTTATCTCAGCTTGTTTGAATTAGGTCTACAGTAGTAGATTACCATAATGAACCATAATGAATTACCATAATGGATTTTGTGAAGTTGTAGATTATGTAGCACTAAAATCATCTTCTGCACCAAATCCTACAACTGAAACATAATTTGGTCTTTTTTTACTGACATGCGACAAGAGTAAGGTCCATCGTTCCCTTCAGATTGCATTGTCTTCAAGAACCTTTCTTGGTTAGTATGCATTTCCACACTTCATTGGCACCTTAGTTGAGAGCCTATCTTCCAATACGGCTTCGTCAATATTCTTACAGTCCGAAATCTTCCCAAGGCGATCTGGAGGAGACTCGATGATATCAGTGGTATCATTCGCAGCACCGTCACTATCTTCCTCACAATCAGAAACCAAGAAGTCATTGACAGTTTCTTAGATTTATCGACGAAAAACTGCTTATCATGACTCATTAGGATCGGAAAGTGAATGCAAAAGAGTTGCTTTTAGATGGTAACTGTTATGAACCCCAAATAATTAACAAACACTTGATTCATAAGGTCCAACAATATATGAAACACGATGTCAACATGTAATCATTCAAGTCAACCTAAACACTGTATCAAAATCCTCGTGGAAATCAGTTAATCACAATTGGGGATCATGGCAGTTCATGGGTTTTAAAGAGAGTTTGTTTCAAATCTCAACGACAGAATTCAGGAATTGATTCTTGATATCGTAAGGATAAAACAGGGTTTTAAACAACGGGGTCGAAAGAGAACAAGAGTTGACCTATAGAATTCAATATAGAAAGATAACAGTAAGGAAACAGGCCTAGTTACTGAAATTACCGCCAGAATCGGCTAGGGAATACCATGAACATATTCTAACACCCCTATCCATAGGAGAATATTTCAATTGTAAACGAGAAACTGAAAATAGTAAGCTCGATAAGTGGGAAAATTCATTACTTACTTCTCGACATGAATCCGCCAAGATAGTTTGAAGTATCGTTCTCGCTTTACAGGAGCGAAGTGGAAGATGAAACCACCCAATCGTGTTCACGCTAGAGCAGTCTGTATCACATCACGTGGAAATAGATGCATTGAGAAGAGTTCGATATTGAGTCATGCATACTGTAAGTCATGAGGGAGTAGACCATTTAACCGGGGGATGGGGCAGGATGTTGTGGGTGGAGGTAAGTTAAAAGCTTGCGGATGGCTGAGAGTCACCGCACTATATCCGTTGCACGAGAATACCCATGTAAATTTTATCTATCGAACGAAGTCAGCAGCCCGTTCGGAATATTAATATCACCCCTACTTTGTTATTCCAATACTAGAGCTAATATCATATCAGAATTATTTTTCTCCCTTTTTAACGAAATACTAACATATATGGAATCAGATTGACGGCAAATTCATCACTGGTATAGCCATTTGAGTTTTGTCACCTGCTTACGACATACGTAACCATAAAAATATTCTTCGTAAGATTTATGAACTGAAAAAGGACTATGTAAACCTGCCTGTTGGTCACGGTCCTCAAGGCTGTGTGATATGACGCTGTGGTTACCTGGTTCGAGTCCCATTGGTGGAGAAACATTGCACCATATAAATGTTGACCGGCAAGATAGGTAGTCACTATACTGCATGACAATTGACTTCTCCGTAGTTGGAGTGAGGGCATATGACGCTGATAATGGTCATTAGCCCGTCCGTTGAGGGCGTTAAACGTTAACCCCTTAGTGTTATTCCACAGGAATGGGTTATGCGCATACAGGTTCACACTCCCTCCAGGTGGGAGGATGTACAACAGATCAGATTGGTGACATTGTATTGACGTACAGTGCCCTATCCCTTGTACGAAACAGAGTACTTCATTTTTACCTCACTCATAAGAACATTCCTCACGATTATAAGAAGTGTTGCAGCTCTCCATGCTAAAAATAGACAATGGAGCCTACTACATCTACTTCATCGGCCCCTAATGGTACGAAATGAGACGAAATGTAATGATAATTTAAAGTTCCAAAACTCATCCACTCATGATGATCCCATGATATTCCTCGCGTGATTGTACTAGTTACAAGTAGTCTCATGGTTCTAATTCAATCATCCCTTGGTCGTCCCTTTCAATCGCCTCATGCGACAGACAGAAGATATTGTGGGTTTATTATTCATCTTGCATCCCCCACCCACAAGGGACGTGTAGCATACAGATTCTGTGGTTTGAATATTGTGATGTAGTGTTTGATTTTAGTGTTCCTTTGGAGATCCTTCGTACTATAGGTATATTTAGTGAGTTGGTAGTTTAGTTCCAGTTCTCCTGCTTTTGATCTGTTTGCTTCGTTGTGGAGTCCATCAATCTGAATTTGATAACCACCTTGATTTTAACGTACTCTGATTTTAGCACTGTGGGCGAATCTCTAATACTGGTCATGAATTTAGTCTTTTCAAAAAATACCTGAAGTCTAACTTGTCCTGCTTTTTCTTTCAGAAGGTTGATTAATTTTAAGGAAGTCTCCATACTTCCAGAGAGGATTGCTATGTAATCAGGGAAGGCCAAATAGTTTACACCAACTCCTTTGTGTTTTGAAACTAACCTTATCTCATGATGGATAATAATAACTATTATCATTGATTACGTTCGTTTTAACTGTATAGAACTTCTCAAATTAACAAACGCCGATACTTGGAAAATAACCGCCAAGAACGGCCTGTACGATATGAAGAAGGTCCGAGCTACGAGAAGGTGAATTCACCTCTCGGTGTTCACTACTGCAAAAAAGGGACTCGGAGTAAAACTTTACACACCAGCAAACTCTTGGGTGCGAGATCATACCGGACTGTCTTGTAACGAGTGGGGAGAGGCTATAAAGATGACTGCTAACGTTTTTGCGACGCGCTCCCTGCCAGGCAGATCCATGGACAAGAACCTCCGTTGGCATTGCCACTGAGAGAAAGAAACTCCTGATCATGTCCTGGGATTCTGAAGAATCGGGGAGCTCCTGAGAAATACGCGGCACCATTAGATCAAAACCTTCATGGTAGAAGGACTGGGAAAGAAGGGATTCAATGTACGTGAGGAGGTAGACGGACTGGCCATAAACGGCGGTTCGATGAGAATTGCCATCATAGCCTTTAAAGACAACACTTCTCAGGGATTCGTCTTAGGTTCAAGCACCATAGCAGTCAGCAAGAAAAGGTCAATCTAGAAGAGATTAAAAAATACAAACCCCCCATCCCTTACTACATACCTAAATACCACCTTCAGGAGACTGGGCGGAGCTCGTGCTACCCTATCTCATCACTTTGTGGCCAGCTGGAAGGGCTTCCAACTTCCACTGAAGCTCATCACCGAAATTGTGACTTTCGTCCTCCGTCTCATCCTGAGACACCACCTCTACAGCACTGAAATGCCGCACTAATTACACTGTTTATTTGTAATTTAGAACTTTCTTCAATTAATATAGCTGTATTGCATTGTAATTATAATTGTATTGTATAACTGTATTGTAACAAAAAGCGAGACTTCAGCTAGAAATATCCCTCATGTGGCCATCAAGAGATTCGAAGAAATTGGCCTAACAATCAATGTCAAAAAATCTAAATCCATTTCCATAGTAAAAGGTAGTCCTACCTACAAATCTCTAACGTTAGATGGTTACAATGAAATTACATCTATAACTCCTGCAGAAACAATCCGTTACCTCGGAGTAAACTATCACAATGCTACCACATTTGATGCTAAATTCACGATGGAAAAAAGAGTAAACTATAGACATTATCATCAACTCCATTACTGCAACCACATGAGAAAATTAATGTGCATTCAACCTACATATGCCCATCTTTGATCTACAAATTCCACACTTCACCTTTACATCGAATACCTGTGAGATTCCTAACTGATACTGATAAACTTATCAAAAGCACCTTGAAAGAAGTTCTTCAACTTCCAATAGATACACCAGACAGCATGTTATACTCCGATAAAAAAGAATAAAGGACTCGGTCTTTTCAAGTGTGGTTGGAAGGCTTATCTACAGCACATAAATGCATGCCAAGTTCTCCATAGATCCAACAATACACACATCAACCATGCCAGGGACTTCCATACAGAAACAAAGAAGTGCTTCGAAAAACTTGGCCTACTCCTGAATACTGAATACGAATCAGTCAAGGTCTCGCTTCTACAACTCCGTGAGAAAAAAATTCGATGCCTGGTGTGCCTTATTACTAAAGTGTAAGGGTGTTATACACTATAAGGAATACACTCCACCAAACCAGTGGGTAAGAAAACCCGAAGCTTTAGCCAGCAGCGACTGGAAAAATGCCATAAAACTGACAGAAAATATAGTTCCAGTCCGTGCATTACCTTGCAGGTTCTAATACAATAACCACTGTCGGCGTTGCCACAGTGAGATTGGAACACTTGGTCACGTCTTGGGTTCTTATCCATTGAATGACACCCTACGGAATTCACGACATCATCGTACAAGATCTATGACTGCTTGAAGCCCTGAGAGAAAACCGTTATACAGTCTACGAGGAGGTAGATGGATTGTCTCAGACAGGGTCAAGCCGGATCCACACTTAGAACCGAAGCATCATCCACTCAACCACACGATGTACACAAGGATAAATGTGATATATATGAACCTATAATTCCATACTATGCCAATAAATATCATCTGGACTCCATAGATGTTTTAGGATTGATGGCAGGAGCAAGAGGCACGATTAATCACACATTCCACAGCATTTGTAAGAAATTTAATTTGCACAACCAATTTATTAAGGACATTGGGTTAGCAGACCTGAAAGGATCGTTAGCAATAGTAAAAAAAAATCATTTATACTCTTAGCTATATCATTTTTGTTACAGGTATGAGGAATTCCTCGTGGATTTCAAAATTATTGTCTGATCAATTTATCAGTATTAAGTAGGCTGTACTATGGTATACCTATCATTTATAGACATATTTTAAACGAGCATTTTTATGTAAGCTTTAACTTTTTGGCAGCCTCCAAATTGGGGAGGTAGAAATAAATGCACTTCTCTCTCTACAAAATTTGATATATTTTACTTTGTTTTTACTTGCAGCCTGTAAATACATAAATAAATGAATGGACATTAATCCATCCTTAGTTTCTTTCTACCACATTCCCTTTATGAAAGTTATGTGATGATTTTCATGAGTAATTTAAGGATATAATTATTAATATTTCCTTTGAGAAATCTCAGACGTCGGTCTGCCATAATACAATCACGTGCCTTGATACGAAATAAGATAAAATCAAACGTTCCATTCATGTTAAGTATCTTCAAAAGAGAATCTCCTTGAAGGTCTCAGAGAAATAAGCCCTTAAATATCGACGCACTGAACAGCATTTCACTCCTGCAAATCCACTTACCAGTCCAGATCACTTTTATGGCAGATCAAATACCAACGGTTCATCAAGGTACTAGACTACTTTCTGAATCCCTACATGTCGTGGAGCACTTGTACCTCACCCACCACTATGAGTTAGAGATGATCGAAGTAAAGGAAAGGGGATTGCTACGAAAGATCATCTCGTATGCCAAAATTCTGAGGGCAAATATTGCCTGAGGGCAAATGCAGAGCTCTACACTAAATTTGGGAAGCTCTAATTTTCTGTGAAGTATTGTATGTTTTACGGTAATCTATCAGTACATAAGAAGCAGAAATTAGTTCATCATTTGGGTACATGGAATAATGTATCTTCCGAAAAGAAAAAAACAAACAACCAGCGTAAAGTGATCTGAAGTGCGAAGAACTGTATTCTCCACCCAGCGGAAAGAGTAGTGGAAAATCAGCAAAGCTGACAACGGTAAGACGTGATCACAAATAGGCGAAATGATATGTCATTTTTGTAACCCTAGAATGGTTGAGGGTAAGAAATTTTGCAATTACCCCAAGACCTCAGAACTCAGAGGGTTGTTCGTCTCTGTACCTTCCTGTAATGGTTATGGCAATGCGTTGCAGTTCTTATCTAGGAGCTTCATCGGGCTGGTATTTTATTCTGCCACATGGGCAAAGTCAGAGTGGGTTCACAGGCCCGGCCCGATCGTTGACGTACCTAATATTATCCAACATGCTAACATGGTTATTCTGTGTTCCTTTTATGTTTAAAGTCTTGCCATGTTCATATCATCAAACAACAATAGCATTAGTGTTACTATGTAGTTTTGAATATGGCAGAATCAAGTGGAAGGATTTCAACACATAAAATGTTATATGACGATGAATTTGACTGTTCAGACTCTGACCTACATTTATGATAACCAGAGGGATCATGAATCCAACAGTGAATTTAGTGAAGGGGAAGAAGACGACATCAGAGATGTAACCATAGCCAGTTCCAGTAATAATAATAATAATAATAATAATAATAATAATAATAATAATAATAATAATAATAATAATAATAATAATAATAATGTTACTTGCTTTACGTCTCACAAATTACCTATACGGTTTTCCAAAACGCCAAGGTGACAGAATTCAGTCCTTTGGGATTTTTTACAAGGCAGTAAATCTGCCGACAGGCTGACGTATTTGAGCACCTTAAAATACCACAAGACTGAGTGAACCTGTCAAGTTGCGACCAGAAGGCCAGCGCCTCAAACGTCTAAGCCACTCATCGCGGCAGCTTCAGTATTACGGAGATTACAAAGGATTCTCCTCGTTACTTTACTGAAAAAAGAAAAAAAGCATTGAAACAATAAGGAATCTGACCTGACTGGAATTTCTTTAAATGGTATTTACTTCTTAAATTTTGCTCGGCATTTTGAGAATCATTGAGTTCATTTTTAGAAAATGGTATTAAACATATATTCGGCCCTAAATACTGTTTGCCACAAATCAGTCTGTGTGTTTAAACCTAACTTTTATGCTAATTTTCAGTTTACATTTTGGAATTTGTTATGAATTCAAGCATTCTAAAACTATTTTCAGGGTATTGATATTATGCTATGTAACATATGTCTTTTAGTGAAAATGAATCGCTAAAAAGGTTTAGATAAATGTTTTTGTATTGGATCTAACAAACCTACTCCGGCCGCTCTCGTTACGTCTTCCACCCGACCGCTTTTAAAATATAAATAATATTTAAAAAATGGTATAATAACTGTATAAAAACAGAAAGAAATTATGCTATTCGCTTTGCCATTCCAATTACCCCTAAATGTACAAAACGATATTCCATCAACTAGCGAGGCAGGAGAACTGAAACAAGACAAGTGATGATTCTATTTGAACAGCTGTAAATTCTCTGTGGTCCGCGTTTATTCAGTCCTAATTGAAACAAAATACACAATATAATGCAACACTTGCTTTCAATCACATGCCGTGTTAAAACCTATACAGAGAAATTTCACTCATGCATTTTTAATCCGCTGTGCACTTTGCGGGATAATAGATCACATTGGATACACCCAGTTCTCACTATGGGCGATATATTTATAACGCAGAACAAGCAGTAATTTTACACTGTATATAAAGAGGTTTTCCATTATCTGACGGATCAAATAAGTGTGGGGACAGATGTGGAACTGTCCAGCACGTTCGATACTCAATTAAATATGCCTGGTCACCTTGTGACACAAATGCTAATTATTCAAAGTGTATAAAATTTAGACCGACATAATTACAGATGTTGTATAGGACACAGGAACAATCAACATTTTCTAACGATATACATATATGTTTTTGGACGTTACAGTTTTTCCGCTAGATGACTTTAAATCAGTTTGTCAGCAGATTGTTGAAAATCTATTACTCTTCTCATATTAATTCCTACGTCGCTCAAAAGTGTGATTGGACTAATTACCATTGCGGTAAAATGGAACAGTCTACCGCACATGGTTTAAGGAAGTACTACCGGAGTATTTGCAAGATGTGCCATTGGTTACGAGGCAACAAATATGGCTGCAGGAAGATGGGACACCTGGACACTTTCTAATTTAAGTGCGCGGTCATTTAAATTAAACTTTCCTAGAGTGCTGGATTGAAAGAGTAGATCCTGGTGCAAGGCCGCCACGATCACCGGATTTATCTACTTTAGAGACTTTTTTGAGGGTCGGATGCAAGTCCTTGTGTACGAGACACGTGTTGACACTGAAGATACTTTAGTTGCCAGGAGAGTTGCAGCAACTGGTGAAATTCAGGAAAAGCCTGATACATTATTGTTTATGTTCGATAGTCCATCATTCGGCGATGTGAGCTTTCAGTGCAGGTAAGTATAGTATTTTCTGAACCTTTTACGTAAAGTACAATATATTTTTTGGGCACTGTGATTCAGAGGAAACTTAAATGTATGATATGTATTTAAGTTCTTACTCTTATCCTATTTAACACGTTGACTGCCAAGAGTATCACCGGTGATCTTCAGACAAAGTTCATCTGTGTGCCATGGGAAAAACAGTGGATACTCTCTTCGAATCGTCTTTCATGGAACGTAGTAAGTTATGGCACATCAGTAACGGCTTCTACTTGTGATATGACACACACAGAATGTCCAATAATACGTAGATATGAAACTCCCATCTAACGGGCGATTCTGACACTTGTGAATGACGATTGCATTCTCTCTGGTACTTTTAACTATTTGCTTTACGTCGCACTGAAATAGATGGGTCTTATGAAGGCCATTGGATAGTTAATGGCTAGGAGTGGGGAGGAAGCAGCGGCCTTAATTGAGGTACAGTCCCAGCATTTTTCTGATGGGAAAATTGAAAACCACGGAAGGCCATCTTCATGGCTGAGATGTTTTACGTACCAAAATTGTAGAATATGAGTGTCGAATAGAATTTCTTTCTATATTACAATCCCGAACACCTCTGCCGATTTGAACCCGTGACCTACCACTAATCTAGATCATTAGTTAGTTTGTCATTATAAACAATGTAATTTTAGATATAATACAGTTTCATAATGTCTAATTTCTGTGAAATAGGAAACAAAATAAGTTATAAAGTAAGAAAAGAATGTGATGAAAATGAGAGTATGTTCCTGACAGGTAAAAATTTTGAATGTGGAAGGCTTTTTTGTGCGCTGCCAGGAGAGTTAATTTCCGGTTACATAGAACTGTGCTCGGCGGGTTGATTAGCTCCAGGAGCTAGAGTGAATGAAGTTCTTGATAAGGCTTCATGGCACATGCAATAATAAATGACTGGATGGTCGTTTGAAGAAAGTCTTGAAAACTGCGTTAGCTAGCATATAGATGCGTTAGGAATATTGTTGTGGGAATTGAGGAGGTGTGCCGAGGACCGGAATTCCCCTGAGGTTCCTTCAGGATTCCACAAGCTGTCAAACATTTCATTGGTTTCACTTGCATTTCAGCTCATTGTGGGGATCAATAGGAGAGTGCCGTTTTCGGGTTCAAACACGGCAGAGGTACCTAGTCGGATTACGGTAGGGCTTAAAAATGTTCTTGATAAACTCCATGTCCAGTGTCTACGTGTAAAGGATCTCAAGTGGTATACTTGTGTTTACCTAAAGAAATTAATTGGGAAACCTCTTATAGCTCGTCCAAAAGATGATGCTGATGATGATGCTTGTTGTTTTAAGGGGCCTAACATCGAAGGTTATCGGCCCCTAATGGTACGAAATGAAAGAACAAAAATTGCAAAGGCATCCACTGACCAAAATAAAAATAAAATATGGCATGAAGAATGAATGGATGGACAGGAACTCAACAAAACACAAAACAAACAAACAAACAAACAAACAAAAACCAGTGGATCGGACTCAATGCAGATCGAAAATAACATTATTACCGACCAAGGAACCACTTATAAAGCACAATGATGCTTGGTGTCTAAAGGGGGTGCAAAATCCACGTCTAAGGCCCCACAGAATGGTACATGTCGCGAGTAAAATAGAACCATAGTATGTGTCATGTTGGGGTATTAATCAGAAGTAGCGAAGACTCACGGTGTTCCACAAAAGATGGTACTACTCACAAGTATTGCAATACGTACAAGTACGCAGACCTATGGTGTGTCTCACACAATGGCCCAACTCAGAGTCAACGCAAACCGAGAAGGTTCCCCACCTAGGTGTACTAAACACGGACGCCGGTATTCCCGTGGTGTTCCTCACATAGTGGGTACTAATCGCAGGCTACGCAGACCCACGGTGCTGCTCATATAGTGCTACAACTCACAGGCTACGCCCAGACCCGCGGTGTTGCACACATGGGTACGACGCACGGGTACTGGAATCCACCAGGCCAGGCTTTAACTGCTACTAATCACAAACCTATTTCGTACCGAATTTAGTGGTACTACTCGCAAGTACAGGCAACCTATGGTGTTCCCCGCGTGATGGTACGATTCAAAATTAGTTTCATGGTTCTAATTCAGTCAGCCCTTGGTCGCCCCTTTTAGTCGCCTCTTACGACAGGCAGGGGATACCGCGGGGGTATTCTACATGATCGTCCCCCACCCGCAGGGGGTAGTGTGTTTGGTCCGCGAGAGGTATTTTATTTCCCTCAAGTCCGCCGGCAAGCCGGTTAGGACCCCCCTATCCGCCACCTGGGACGCGCCACGTGGGAGTATCACCTCTCCCCCTGCTACGCCTGCGCAGCAGGTTCGTGGTCGTCCAAAAGAGATCCGGCTTACTCTTTTATCTCATAGTTTAAAATGGAACGTCAAAACTGCATGATTGAGGCGACCGTTACCAACACAACCGTACGAGAGAAAATAATAAAAATGGAGGTAAACTCAGAAAAAAGGAAAATGAACCAATTAGAGGCGCTTTATAAGTAAAAGGATAAGTGCGATTTTCCGTACACGTGCGAGTCTGGAAAGAAGTCACATTCGTCACAGAATGGAATATATATTATTTTATTCCACAAATAGGAAATGTACTCTCAGTTTTAATTATTGCGTTGATGGGGTGAAAGTTCCTTTTAGGTGTTAATATAAGGAAAGATCTTCATTGAGGTAATCGCATAAATATGATTGTAAATAAAGGGTACAGATCTCTGAACATGCTTATGAGGGTATTTAGGAGTTGTAGTAAGGATGTAAAGGAAAGGGCATATAAGTAGTCTGGGAAGACCACAACTAGATTATGGTTCTAGTGTATGGGACCCTCACCAGAACTACTTGATTCAAGAACTGGAAAAATCCAAAGAAAAGCAGCTCGATTTATTCTGGGTGATTTCCGAAAAAATAAGTGTTGCGTTACAAAAATGTTGCGAAGTTTGGGTTTGGATGACTTGGGAGAAAGGAAACGAGCTGCTCGACTAAGTGGTATGTTCCGAGTTGTCAGTGGAGAGATGGCGTGGAATGACATCAATAGATGAATACGTTTGAGTGGTGTCTTTAAAAGTATGAAAGGTCACAATATGAAGATAATGTTGGAATTCAAGACGAAAAATTGAGGAAAATATTCGTTTATAGGAAGGGGAGTTAGGGACTGGAATAACTTACCAAGGGAGATGTTCTATCAATTTCCAATTTCTTTGCAATCATTTAAGAAAAGGCTAGGAAAACAACACATAGGGAATCTACCACCTGGACGACTGCCCTAAATGCAGATCAGGATTGATTGATTGATTGATTGATTGATTGATTGATTGATTGATTGATTGATTGATTGATTGATTTTATTATATGACGGAATTGTCTTCTTTCCACACTCAAAAAGTGTACAGAAAATTACAATTTACCGTGCTGCAGTTACTTTGTGTATTGATGTATTAAAAATCATCTCTGAAGGATTGAAATTCGCTTCACAGTAATGTAAAAACTGATAGTCAGGGAGATCATGAATCAAGGAACACCGAACTTAACTTTGTTGAAATGTATCTCTGCTTGATGGCTACACCGTGCCGAAGAACACCAAAATTGAGGTCCGTGCTTCCCAGCTAAAGTAATCTGCCGCCATCAGAATGATGTCTAGTGTATAGGTTAATCCATTTCTGACAGAAAAAGTCGCATATTATATCAGAGTACCTATATCATGAAGATCGTGTTACCTTGGTTCGTACATATTTTAGGCCCCTTTAAATAACATGCTTCATTGATTCACCCATGAGCGGAGGATCATGTTTACGACTCTGGTAGTTTAGTGGGTTGTTGATTGCTTGAAATAACATTGTGATTCACTTTTAAAAATGTTAGTTTGTAACTTGATGTTTCATTCCACCCATTTATACATATAAAATATACAAACGTTTATACGTATAAAATATATGTATGGATTGGGTGGAATAAAACATCAAGTTACAAACTGATGATGATGCTTGTTGTTTATAGGGGCCTAATATCTAGGTCATCGGCCCCTAATGGCAAGAAATGAGACGAAATTTAAGGACAATTAAAAATCCATAATCCTCCACTGGCAAGAATTCAAAGCGTGATGACGAAGAATGAATGGATGGATATGAAGTTAAAACAATCAGTGGATCCGACCCGGAATGACCCACATTCCCAGGAACTAGCGATAAACAATAGTATTACTGACCAAGGGACTGCTTCTAAAGCACAATACTGAATCGATGATGCTTGTAGTCCAAACGATTCCAAAATCCAGGTCATTGACCCCTCATAATAGTACTTATCGCTAGGAAAGTAGAACCATGGTATTTGTCATGGAGCTTTAGTAATCAAACTAGCGTAGACTCGCGGTATTCCACATACTATGGTACAAGAAAATACAATACAACGGATTTATTGAGTCTGGCATGATTAAGGCCATTAGTCTCTCTCTTCCATCTCACCAGAAAATACAGTATCTACATATGCAAAATAGAAATAAATACACTTACAATTGAAATATCTTGCAGATAGTAAGCAATAAAATATTATGATAAAAAAATAGGTAGAAATGGGAGAATGATGATGATGATGATGATGATGATGATGATGATGATGATGATGCAGAAGAAGAAAATGAAGGTGATTATTTAAACAATTTTGACATGATTAGCTAATTTCTATTAACCTTGGTAATAACAGTGGAATTATGTAACGTCTATAGTTTGAGGAAGGCTTCATCTGCAATATTTCCATAACATTACTTAATAGGTAGCGATGACAAAGTTGCCTAAAACTAGCAGGTGAGGCTCCTCTGACAGAGACGGGTAGTGTATTCCATTGTCGTGCTGAAGAAATAACAAATGAGTTTGTGTATCGTGTGATGCAGTGAGGTGGAATAGATAAGAGTGTATCAGATTTTGACCATGTTCCGAATCTATGATTGGATGAGAGGTGGTGAAATTGACTGTACAAGTAGGGAGGTGAGCATGAGGAGAGTATTCGATGAAGAAGGCATAAATCATGAAGATTACGGTGCTGTTTTAGTTTTAGTCAACCGAGTTTATCGTAGGCAGGTGTAACATGGTCAAAGTCACGTAGGTCGCATATATAGCGAACACAGGCGTTTGGCGCGCGTTGTAGTTTGTCGTTAAGAGTAGCAGTCAGGTCGTTGTACACGGCGTCAGAGTAGTCGAGAAAATCGAAAAAATCTGTTGCGGAATCTTCTAAGTCAGTTAAGTGTCGCAAATACTTTCCTTGGGATGCTGGTAATCTGTACTACTCACAGGTAATGTAATGCGCATATGTAACACAGACCTATGGTGTTTCGCACTTTGTGTCGTTATTTACAGCCAACGCAAACCTATGTTGTTCTTCGCATAAGTGGACTAACCGCAGGGAGTCGCACCGTCCCGTGGTGTTCCTCACATAGTGGGTACTAATCATAGGCAAGGCAGAACCATGGGGACCGCGAGAGGTATTTTATTTCCCTCAAGTCCGCTGGCAAGCCGGTTCGGTTAGGACCCCCCTATCCGCCACCTGGGACGCGCCACGTGGAATTATCATCTCTCCCCCTGTTACGCCAGCGTAGTATGTTTGTTGAAGTTACAAACTTATGCTTTATGTTATTATGCTTAACGTCGCACCGACACACATAGGTCTTATGGCGACGATGGGACAGGGAAGGCCTAGGAATGGAAAGGAATTGGCCGTCGCCTTAATTAAGGCATAGCCCCAGCATTGAAGTTACAAACTAAGATGGTTAAAAGTGAGTTACATCCATCAACACGGACAAAAAGAAAATGAAAATTTCTGCTTACATAAATTGTGATGTTTTATTACCAAATAACTCAATGTGCACAGCTCTCATACCCTTCATAGCAACACACACACACACACACACACACACACACACA
The DNA here is from genome assembly GCF_040414725.1 of Anabrus simplex. Taxonomy (NCBI): domain Eukaryota; kingdom Metazoa; phylum Arthropoda; class Insecta; order Orthoptera; family Tettigoniidae; genus Anabrus; species Anabrus simplex. Next base: position 209,503,513 of record NC_090268.1, on the reverse strand, counting down.
CACACACACACACACACACACACACACACGCCACAGAACAACACAAAACAAAATGTCACTACATGAGTCAAACATGAATGATTTCCGCAGTGACGGATCAAAATTATTCTTCCTGTAATTAGGTATTTAATTGAAAGTAAGTAAATTCACCGGTGTATGAAATAATAGACATTTACGCAACAAGCCTAGGAAAATGATCATTTACGTTACGAATAATGTTTACGTCACGGAATTTCTAAACAAGTATAACATAAACATCACTTTAGTGGCTGTTGTGTACGGTACAATATTTTATTTCATACAATGGTGAATTTACTTTTTAAAACGAAATGAATTTAATTATAAGTAATTTTGATCTTTTGCAACACAAATCCTCCATATTTAATGTTTTCTTGCTGTAGAAGGTATAAGAGTTGTATACATGGGGTTATATCGTAATAAAACCTGAACATTAATGTTATTTGAAGCATCGAGCAGTCCACTAAGCTACCAGAGTAATCAATATGGTCCTCCGGTCTTGAATTAATGAACGTAATACGAACTTTATAATATATCTACTGTGATATATGCGATATGTATCTGTTGGAGATAGACTAACCTATAAATTAGTCAACATGGTGATGGGCGGAAGGGTACATGAGCTGGGATTGCAGGGACGTCATTTTGTGTGTAGATGGGTGCGAAATGCAGTGCTGCAATCAGACGAAGAAACAACTCATCAAGATGTTCCTTGATTGATGATAGCTTTGACTATCCGTGGTTTCCCTTACTGTGAAGTGGAGTTAAACCAATGAGACACGATTTGCAATAAAACAGTACGGCGATGTGACATTTTCTGTACACTTTTGACTGCGGAAAAATGTAATTACTTCATAATATGAAATGAAATATTGCTGGCAACAACCACTAAAGTGATTAGTTTACGTTACTCGTTACATCACACTCGTCTCCAGTCTGTTCAGTAAATGACTATTAAGGTACAATGACTAGTACTATTATGTTTCCCCAATTTGGCAGGCTCGTTCCTAGTTCAGTCCGGTGGTATTTGAATCTCCTCAAAGACGTCAGCCTCGTGTCGGTAGATTTACTGGCACGTACGAGAACTCCTGATGGACAAAATTCCGGTACATCGGTGTATCCAAAACTGTAAAAATGAAGTAGTTTGTATAAGGAAATTATTATTATTATTATTATTATTTTACAATTTGCTTTACGTCGCACCGACACAGACCAGTTTTATGGTGACAGTGGGATAGGAAAAAGCAAGAAGTGAGAAGAAAACGGCCGTGGTCTTTATTAAGGTATGCATTTGCCTGGTGTGAAAATAGGAAACCACGGAAAATCATCTTCAGATTTGCCGACAGTTGGATGCGTACCCACTATCTCCCGAATACCGCACGGCCATTTACTCGATCGTTATTTATTTATTTATTTATTTATTTATTTATTTATTTATTTATTTATTTATTTATTTCATCTGTTGCGATAGTCAATGGAGCACGTTTACGTAACCCAGCAGATCTTCTCTCAAGCTTATTATTCCCTTTTCTGTGCACTCCTTCCGGATGTTCTTAAGTCTTTGACTCCTACTTTGTCACCCTTCAACCGAGATGTTGCGTGACTTGACAAGTTCCTTCAGTGCATCCTTCACTTCCGCAAATTCCTTCCTAAAGATTATTTCCTTTATATAATGATCCTGGTTTCCCAATTCTTCCAAGTGCTTGTGATCCTCCTTATGCCATAAAGTTTATGCCTTCCACTTTTATTGTATATTAATTATCCTGCGTGCAAGTCTCTTTGGATTCATCCTATTAATATGCCCATAAATTATTATTAATATTTATTCTACCAAGTTTAATTTTAATTGGTTAATTCTAACCCAATCAGTTGTCTTGTACGTGTCTCGACAGTGTCTCTATAAAGAGAATGTCTCACCTTGATTCATCAGACGAGTAATAAATCAGCATTGAAAGTAGATGCAGTTCTAGTTAGAGACGAGAATCACTGAGGAAACGCGCGAATGTAGCTGGCGCCCAACCAAAATAAATACAAATAAAAGTTGATTGGTGGACTGCTGTTGCCGGTGTCTAATGACTTTAGCATTTCTTTCTTCGAAACGAGAACTCTTCTTCTTTGGCTCGGTTCCGCCGCGACTCCAGTTAATGCGAGCAGACGTAGCGAAGAGATTACATTTCGTTCTCAAACAATACTCTTGTTGAAACGAAGTCTGGTAAGTTTTTACCGCGCGAGGAGCACGTGAGAGCGTTTATTGACATCCGACCTGGCGAGAACAGACATATGGTGGTCTAATATGTGTTGTGGATGGCTTCAAAACTTAGGGCCTTACATCTACTCAAGTCTTAGATTCACATCCCACCCGTTTAGGATAGACATGTGGGTTCCTTGAAAGTGTATTGCGAGCTTTGAATGGCTTCATAACACTCAAGAACTAGCTGAGGAGACAATTGATCAATCTATATCTATAAAATCAGAAAGAAGTTTGTTCGTTCTCTATACAAATCCAAACGCCTTCAGTGATCAGTACCAAATATGCATCAGGCTTCATGAGGCACTCAGACGTGTGGTAGAGGTAGTTATATCGCCAATTGTTTCATAAAATAAAATTGGTCAAAAATGTGATATAGGGGTAGAAGGTTTTATGTGCTGATGCCATTTCTGATACCAAAGCTCTTGAGGAATAGACTAGACACACGGAAAGCAAACATGGAACTTCGAATATCAAGGAATAATAGACTGGATAAACAAATAGCATGAGTCTTAAAATAGCAAGGAATATCTATGATACAATATCGAGTTATATTTTCTGCAAAATTACCCTCAATTCCATACGTGAGTACCAAATGATTGCTTACAGGTGACGGATTTTGCTCTGTGATTACAATATGGAACTTAAAATAACGATTTCCTCTCTGAAAATTAACCTCATTTCGATGAATGAGTATGTAATGATTTCCTCCATATGCGAATTATTTGCTTCAATCGTATGTACAACAGTTTTGCAATCCCCTTCGTTTCTTGATTCTTAAACAATGACTCAAATACTTATTTTCTTGACTGTGTTTATTCTATCCTGTAGAGACTTCGTTTTAGTTGTAGACTGGAAAGTCTGGTCTGAATCTTTAACCCCACTTCATCTTAGTAGTAGAAACTGTTGCTAGTTTATGACGTTGTACTTCATCAATATATCTGAAGTTGGGACTGGACTGTATTAATGATTTCACTGGTCATAGATATACAGATAGAACAGGTTGTACCTAAATTTCTATTACACACTTTGTGGGCTTTTAGGGTAGATCGAGTAGGATCGAGTATGAATAGGAACCCATGTCCGGAAAGGTACCGTTTCTCTACTACAACAAAAACATCATGACGTGTTTAATATTTCCAGCAAAAAAAAAAATGCCAAGTCATCTCCGTACAGACCATGAAGGCACTTGGAAGGGAGGAAGGTAAAGGCTTCCATTATTCGTAACCTCGTCACATGATGAGGTAGAGTGGTTAGCTGTACGCCCGGCTGCCTTTGATCCCAGATTATCCTGGTACTCATTTTTGGTGTAAACATCAGGACAATATACACCTCCGGAATTGGAAATCTCGTTTCTTAAATTTCTCGACTTCCTGAAGGAGAATCGTACCCACGTCCTTCCGAGTGAACCGAGCACGCCTTTACCACCTCGGCCAGGCATCCCTTGTTTAGCCCTGCCATTACCTACTTTATTCACACATAGGCATCTCTGGTTTCTCTGGGTGTTTTAGCAATGGCTCAAATGGACTAAGTGGTTGAAGAATATTACAAACAATTACGAAGTTACTGAACAATCACGCAAGGAAAATGTCAACAACACTGTTATCTCTTGCCTCTTTCCCCGGAACTCAGCAACTGCGTGACCATATGCCACAAATTCATACTCTGCAAATTCATTTTGAATATTGTCATAAAATCCACACATGTCATTCCCGATAATATATATATATATATAAGATAATTATCATACTCATCATGTTTTCATTACGTCTTGGTAGAGCTAAGGAAAAAAAAAGAGAGCAGACAGCTGTCAACATTGAACATAAGACATAGCATTATGCTGAAGATATGGTAAAGTGATGAATCGAATAGACTTACATCTCCACAGGGCAATCCCCAGGTCTGCGGCTAAATACGTAGCATGCTGGGCTTTGGACAAGGAGTCCCGGATTCGAACCCCGGCTGGGTTGGGAATTTAAACCTTAATTAGTTAATACGTCTTGCTCGAGGACTGGGTCTTCGTACCATCTTCAATGTTAGATTTCATCCTAGGTAGGTCCGCATCTTCACACACACGCACTTGAGGTGCTATATCATTAGTTTCTTTGAATCGGGCATTGAATTCATCGTACAAATTGTGTAACAATATCTGGTACTCTCCAAGATTTTTGCATGACTTTTATAAATGAAAAATGTGGAAACATTCCGCCTGGTTCAATGAATCCAGATTTCAGGCCCATCACGTTGATGGCCCAACGCGTGTACGCCGTGATATTCCACGTGGTTGCACGGTCGAGAGGTGACAGACTGGTGGAAGAGGTGTGATGATATCCTGGTACACCAAACCCTAACAGCTATGCGGTATCTGGATGTTATTGTCAACAAAGTGTCAACAGTGTCTCCTGTTTGTGACGGCCACCTCTAACAGGGCAATGCGTGATGCCACACTATCAGAATTTTGAAGGACTGGTTCGAAGACCAATGTAGTGAATTTATTTTAATGCCGTGGCCCCAAAATAACCCCGATATGACCCCATTTTAAGATTTGTGGGTCGACTTGGGGAAGCGAGTTCGTGCTGCATCACCACCACCCAAAATGTACGTCAACTGGAGGACATGCTGTTACCCCAGGATACATATCGCTACTTCGTTGATTCGATGCCTCGGCGTGGCGCCGCGCTTCTTCGGAAACAGGTGGTTCTAAATCGTATTAGGTATGAGGTCATAAAGGTGTATGACTAGAATCACGGTACCAGTACCCCCCTAAAATTTTAACCTATTTATTGGATCTCCCTCGTAATTCACTCTTCAATTGGAAGATCAAGTGTAACATTTATGCTAGCAATGGTGAGGAATAATAACTCAAATAAGAAACATTCGAACATGCACACAACCCTACTGAGCCCCTACATTCACTTGAAAATTAAGACACATTTAATTGAGCATAAAATGAATCGTGGCCATGGCCTAGAGCAGTCACTTGGTTAATGGTGACAGTGACATTAAATGTCAACTAACACTGTGCCCACTTTGTGAATTACGTAATGCACCAGGAATTGATATTATTAACAATCCTTTCAAATGTATTTATCGTGGCATTAACTGGCTGTGGAACGCCCACAGATCTTGCCCTCCATACCCCAATTTGCCTAGTTTTAAGTATGTCAAATGACTGGACGCCAATAGAGCTTATGTTTGGGTCAGTGCTATTTGTAAAGAAACATGCCACGAGGATTGCGCATTCCCCCGGTAGATGAGGAGTCATATGAAGGTTAGAACACCACACTCCATGGATTGTGATGATGTAACGGCTCAACAATGGAACTATCAGTACCTCCGTACATTTTAGACGGACGAATTATAATAGTGAATTTAAGATACTATTTATCTCTTCTTTACGAAGAGGCAAGCTAGAGACCAGGTGTCAATTTCATTTAATCCTTCCTTGTTGTTCCCGTTTCCGTTCCTTCCAGTATTCCTACACTTCTCTCCTCAGCCCACTTTGGTCCAGGTTTCTTTTTCATCCTTCCTTGAAATCTTTCCAGTCGTAAGCCTTATTTTTAGAAATCTCTCGTTCTATATTTCCTCCTTACTTACTTTATTGATTTCTAAATCTTTCTTGACCAGTTGTATCCAGATTGTTGTTGATTTTTCTTCCACGGTATTTGAATACCTGTTTTGTCGATCTGCTATCGTCTATTCAATAGATACCGTACGTCCAAAGAATAACAATATCCTTTTCCTTATTGTTTTTGTTACATTTTCTATGTTCCGGTATATTTCTTTATTATTTCCTAATGTTCATTCTTCTTTTGCTTCCATTGGACCTAATAATTTATTCATGACTCTTCTTTCTTATACTTTAAGTTTCTTCTTATTCTTTTGTTTTGTTTTGGCCGACTATGGACCACGTATATTCGATTACATCTTCATGTGTTTCTGGGTTTTGATCCTCTTCCATGATTTCTTCAACTTTTCACTCTGAAATCTCCTTCTCTCTTCTGTCCATGACACTTGGGTACGGGATCTAAATTTTTCTTGAAACGTCTCGGTGGATTTGATCCTCTACTTGTGAGCATCCCTGTTGCTGATTTCGGTTCCTTGTATTCTTCAAGTTTATTTATTTATTTATTTATTTATTTATTTATTTGTTTATTTGTTTATTTATTTATTTATTTATTTATTTATTTATTTATTTATTTATTTATTTATTTATTTATTTATTTATTTATTTATTTATTTATTTATTTATTTATTTAGCGTATCTCTTGTTGCGCCGGGAGTGTCTGAGGACATGTTCGACTCGCCTCTTGTAGGTTTTTCTATTTGGCGACTATGGGCGACCTGTGCATCTACTTGTGAGAAGTTGAAGAGAGTGTGTGAAACCCACTGTTGGCTCATAGCTTGACGTCCCCATCCGACAGGCGAATCATCATCAACAGCTTCATATGGCCTCACTCTATATGAATACTGTGTAGGGGTTTGACAATGAACCCAGGCTCTTTGCACACAATCTAATGATTAGAAATTACTGTATGTATCACCACCTGTTCTACCCCACCGGCCGACATTCTGATAGCGAACATTTATCCTACCAACGGGACTCGAACAGCCTACGCCAACGATTTGATATTTATGTCAGACTATGCTGAAAGCGTGCAATCTAATATCTTGGAACACGAAAATAGGTGCAGCGATTATGATACGACCGGTCTAGAAAGCCAAGAATAACAGCCAAGATTATCCGCTGTGCTGACCACACCGCACCTCAATCTGCAGGTGTTCTGTCTGAGCAGCGGTCGCTTGGGGCCTGAGGTTTGGTTTGGATTATGATACAAAAATGTCAATAGGGAAGACACCTAAGAAAATGTCATTTCAGTTTGGGAATACAAAATTGGGACAGGTAGATCATTTCATGCAGGCCTATTCAGGATGTGTATTCTCCTAGCCCGCCTGATGGTCATGACCGTTAAGGCGTGCAGTCTATATGGTCTGACACTGCGGTTAGCCGGTTTGAGGCCCGTTTGTCGAAAAATGTCACCAACAGGATGTCGACCAGCAGGGTAGGAGAGGTGGTAGTACACAATTTATAATCACTGGATTGCATGCCAAAAGCCTGGATACAGTGCCAAATATCTCCGCAATGTTCATATGAAGTGAAGGTGTATGATGGTGTTGAGCCTGAGAAGCCCTGAGAATACCCATTGGTGCTATTGTGCAAGGAGTAGGCTGTGCCAACACTGGATTTCACCCTATCCTTCTCTAATACCATGTATCACATCATTAATGCATCTCATTAACTCCTCTGATGAGGCTGACGTCAGAAAGGGCATCCGGTCATAAAAACTCGCTACGAAGATTCCTCTCACTTCATACCCAACCGGTAAATTGAACGAAGGTTGGACATACATGCACGATGCGTATTCTCCCAGGATGGTAGTACAGTAGTGAGACCGAACTTTACTGCAGCAACTCTAATGTAGTAAGCAGTGTTGTGGTTCTGTAAGAAACAAGTCAGCTCGCGGACGAATTTGTATAGATGATGCTGAATTTAGAATGTTAAACTAGTAGTATTTCTTGTAATATTTTCTTCCCATGGATTTCGTTGTTGTACTCTTGTTGTTTGATGTTGTTGTTGCTGGGTAATTATGTTAGCTTAACTTTATTATTAAACTACTGTATCTCACCATTGTCACTGCGATATTTCCTATTTACGATGTATTTGTTAATATTAATAATAATTGTACGGCCCCAGCTACAGTGTGCAGACATTTTAATTTGACGCCGTCTGACTGTCTGCTCGTCAATTTCGATGTTACGTTTTACTCCAGGCCTACTAGATGGCAGATTAAATCGAATATCTCTTGCGGGTGTCTATGGGTGAGTTTTAATGAATTTTGTCGGGTGAACATCAAATGAGTCACCAGAGAATCTCTACATGAGGACACCATACGGTATGGAATGTCACATGGAACTTTCTCGCCCTTAAAATGTACGGCTGCCTCTAGCGGGTTTGAACCCTTTATCTTGGGATCCGGACGTTACACATAGGCTTGCAGACTGAGTAAAACGTAACGTCGAAATTGACGAGCAGACAGTCAGATGGCGTCAAATTAAAATGTCTGCACACAATTTCATGTTCTAAGATATTAGATTGCACGCTTTCAGCATAGTCTGACATAAAGGTCAAATTGTTGGCGTAGGCTGTTCGAGTCCCGTTGGTAGGATAAATGTTCGCTATCAGAATGTCGGCCGGTTGGGTAAGACAGGTGGTGATACATACAGTAATTTCTAATCATTAGATTGTGTGCAAAAGAGCCTGGGTTCATTTTCAAACCCCTACACAGTATTCATACAGAGTGAGGCCATATGAAGCTGTTGATGATGATTCGCCTGTCAGATGGGGACGTCAAGCCATAAGCAGACACGTAGATGTTATTTCGAGAGGATCAAATTATGAGCCAACACTGGGTTTCATTCTCTCTCTCTCTCTCTCTCTCTCTCTCTCCTTCACTATCTTCAACAACTCACAAGTAGATGATGCACAGGTCGCCCATAGTCGCCAATTCTACATGGCATAAATGTACCAAAAACGAAGGTTTAAGAGAATCGGCCATGAACAAAATGCTAGGAGGCAAAACTCTTGCACTCGTTTTGAAACCTTTTGAAAAACTGTTAAAAACCTACATGCGCTTATGGCCTTTAGGTTGCAGAGGATGAACCTATACTACAGAGGGTGACTAGATGGCGAAATATTAAGTTCCAGAATGGTTTTCAATATTTTAGAGTTTTAGAAAAACATAGTCACCTCCAAACCGTCCGGTTCCATGGCTAAATGGTTAGCGTGCTGGCCTTTGGTCACAGGGGTCCCGGGTTCGATTCCCGGAAGAGTCGAGAATTTTAACCATCATTGGTTAATTTCTCTGGCGCGGGGACTGGGTGTATGTGTCGTCTTCATCATCATTTCATCCTCATCATGACGCGCAGGTCGCCTAAGGGAGTCGGATCGAAAGATCTGCACCTGGCGAGCCGAACATACCCCGGACACTCCCGGCACTAAAAGCCATACGCTATTTCATTACCTCCATACCAAGTTGAATGAGAATTAACAGAGGGTGAACACTCTTTATTCCCTAAGTTACATATTTCCCATCAGGGATTTGAATAGAGTCCTTATACTTTCTTGAAAATTCACATTTGAAAAGTGATATTAAATTTTAGAAATTTACTATAAGAAAGAAGTTTGAAACTTTCCCCTCAAGTTAACTTTCTGGAGCTATCATATATTTAAAAGATGTCTGCCATTACCTTGAGCTGGTGGATCTTCCGACGACGAGCAAGGCTGCCCCTGCCGCCACTTACACCGTATGACCTCTAAGACCGGAGCGACAAAGATGACAAAATGGCCCAAAAGCGCCCAGCTTCTATAGCAACTCAGGGGGAAGTTTCCCGAACTTTCTTGACCAAGGCCAAATGCCTATACACACCCCCAATTTTAATTGGCTACAAAATACATACACAAATTTGTGATTGCTCCATAACACAACGAAGAAGGCATGCTTAGTATTGCTGACAACTTCAGCACATAAATAAACAATCTACAAACACTAAAGGTTTACCACAATAAAAATGTTAACTTCCCTCAGAAAGTAATTATCCGTCCTCCCACCAGATGGGGCAGGTAAGTCGATAGTAAAACTCTGAAGATTGAAGGTCCAAACTGCTTCACATACACAGTTTCAGATTCATAATACAGATAGCCTTCAAAAAGGCGCGTAGTTCGACTTGACGGAGAAGATGTACCCCCGGTACAATTATTATTATTATTATTATTATTATTATTATTATTATTATTATTATTATTATTATTATTATTATTATTATTATTATTATTATTATTATTATTATTATTATTATTTGTATACTTGCTGTTTACTTCTCATAGTTATGTGAACACATGAGCTGACGTTATTCACAACCCAGTGTAGGCTATATGACGGTACCGTGCTGTCGCACCATCATATCTTTCTACCTCGCGCGAACAAAGGCGTGGTAGAAGGGCCTCTGTTCTCTTTGTGTGTCAAAGAATGCTCTTACCATTAACTCTTGCTGCAAGGAACGTGTACGACAGAGTAATGAGAGTGGCCTCTCATCACAATATTGAAGTTACAGGAAGGATGCTTCTTGGTTCTCACCCTCGGTAGAATGAACTCAACTCCTATTTGTCGTAGGTCTTGCCACCGTTACTTAAAGCGCGACGTTACAAAGGTGATTCATTTTAAATTTATTAAAGACGTCTACCTCGTTATTTCCTTAATATTCAATACTAGATTTCTATTGGTGGTCTATTTTGGACCGTATCATTCTATATATTAAGTTACATGCCATCGTGAACAAGAACAATTTATCCTCCCTGGTGTAAAAGAATATCGGGTTATTTGACATGGATCAGTCAATCAATCACTACTGATCTGCATATAGGACAGTCGCCCAAGTGGCAGATTCCTAGCCTTTTCTTAAATGATTGCAAAGAAATTCTAAATTTATTCAACATCTCCCTTGGTAAGTTATTCCAATCCCTAACTCCCCTTCATATAAACACATATTTGTCCAAATTTTTCCTCTTGAATTCTAAATTTATCTTCATGTTGTGATCTTTCCTACTTTTAAAGACACCACTCATACTTATTCGTCTACTAATATCATTCCACGCCATCTCTCCACCGACAGCCCTGAACATTGCGCTTAGTCGAGCAGCTCGCCCCTTTCAGCCAAGTCTTCCCAGCCCAATTCCCGTTTCTCCCCTCCACCATTACCTGACATAGTGAACGTACGTTACCGACGAGCGATGAACCGACAGCGTGGGACATAAATCCAACTACGAGCTTTTTAACCGCAACAACTTTAATATACGCTATTGGAGCTGGAATTACCGCGGCTGTTGGCACCAGACTTGCCCTCCAATGGATACTCGTTAAAGGATTTAAAGTGTACTCATTCCGATTACGGGGCCTCGGATGAGTCCCGTATCGTTATTTTTCGTCACTACCTCCCCGTGCCGGGAGTGGGTAATTTGCGCGCCTGCTACCTTCCTTGGATGTGGTAGCCGTTTCTCAGGCTCCCTCTCCGGAATCGAACCCTGATTCCCCGTTACCCGTTACAACCATGGTAGGCGCAGAACCTACCATCGACAGTTGATAAGGCAGACATTTGAAAGATGCGTCGCCGGTACGAGGACCGTGCGATCAGCCCAAAGTTATTCAGAGTCACCAAGGCAAACGGACCGGACGAGCCGACCGATTGATTTTGATCTAATAAAAGCGTCCCTTCCACTTCTGGTCGGGACTCTGTTTGCATGTATTAGCTCTAGAATTACCACAGTTATCCAAGTAAAGTGGTATGATCTAAGGAACCATAACTGATTTAATGAGCCATTCGTGGTTTCACCTTAATTTGGCGTTTAAAGGTGACAGCTTACATTATACAGCGTGATTCAGCCGCCCCTTCCAATGTAGTTCTTTGCAACCCACAGTATTCATTCCGTCCTGAAAATATCCACCCTGCCAGTATGCTCAGACAACACAACCGGATATCTTGGTATTCACCTCCTCGCCATGATAGGACGCCGTAATGTTATAATCGTATTAAACATTGGAAGACATGCGTATGCCTTCTAGATCACATGAACCTGACACGCCGGCGAAATACTACATTTACATTGTGACCGCAGTAAGCCTAATAGTTGCTGTTAATTGCCTACTGTGTCACACGGAACCGTAGTGTAGTTGGTAAAGGCGTGGCGCAGCGGGCTTGCATGTCATGTGGAAGATTCGAGTCCGGGGCGAAGATTACACATTTTTGAAATATTTGTTTAGTACGTACCGCAGGCAATGAAAGTTAAGTACCCGCTTTCATGCATGTGTGAATTAATGTGCTTATGGCCCTAAGAAGGCCCGATTAGTTAGCAGGCCGGACATATACAGACCGGAAATAACAGGAACACAACTAACATGACAATGTATTATCGCAGCAAATGATCGATGTGACGACCGTTTTGGTTTATGCACATTTGGACCCGGTGTCCAATAGATCGTCTTGCGTGCTGAAGTATTCGAGTTGTAATGGCTCGGAAGGCGTCCGTGATGATTTGCCGGAGCTGGTCGAGATTTTCCGGCGCTTGAGTGTAAATGTCGTTCCTCAAACGTCCACACAAGATGAAGTCTAACGGCGTTAAATCTGGCGATCTGGCGGGCAAGAAACAGGGCCTCCTTGTCCTATCCATTTCTCTGGCAGTTCCTCGTTCAGATGGTTACGAACGGGCAAAGTCGAGTGTGGTGGAGCTCCATCCTGTTGCAACCACATCGTCAAACGATCGTGCAGGGACACATCCTCCAGCAGCAGTGACCGTTCCTGACGCAGAAAGTGCAGGTAGCGTGGGCAGTGGCTCTCAAAGAAATAAGGTCCAATCAAGCGATTCCCCAAGATTCCAAACCAAACATTCACTCTCCATAGTACTTGATGGGCCACCTGGCACACCCAGTGAGGATTGTCCGTACCCCAATAGTGCTTGATGTTGCGATTGACGCTCCCATTATTGTGGAAGCGCAATTCGTCCGAGAACAATATATGCGATACCAATGCTGCATCATTCTCCAGCCTCCTAATAGCCACTGACAGAACTCCATTCGAGCTTCGAAATCCCGGACATGGAGCTCATGGCGTAACTCAAGATGGTATGGGTGAAATTTATTTTTATGCGGTATTCGCCAGACGGACGGCTGGTTGGTGTTCACCTGTCGTGCAGTCGCCCTTGTACTGATGTGTGGGTTATTACGAGCTGCCTCCAGAACGGTCTCTTCTGTTTCACCAAATGTAACGGGCCTATCGCGGGCTGGTGGCTGCTTGGAAATCACGCCTGTTGTACTTAGGTGTCTTTCAACACGGCGGATTGTCGTAGCAGCCGAGTGTCCCCTGTCGGGATACCGTTCCTGGTAGAGATGTAGTGCCTCGCACGGGTTTTATCTAGCTTCCCCATAAATTATGAGCATGCCAATGTATTCTTCTGTGGAAAACATGCCGAGTGACAGCAGAGATTACAGTACATTCAGGTCCTAAACAGCGAAGTATGCGCAAGGCACAAGATAAATAACAGTGTCATTCTACTGTTTGAATGTGGAAAACGTGAGCCTGTGTTTACGTATTCATACGTCATAACGGTGCAAAATTATTTGAACTATGCAGGATTCGAATTGCCGCTGGCACATTCCGTCGATTGCTAGGCGAACGCCTAACCACATCCGCTACGCTACCCTAATGGAAACATGATGGTAGTACGACAAGAGCAGCGTATATACGCCATCCGTTTCGATGTTTAAGACATAAATTATATCTAGTTCCATGCATCGATTCCCCTCTTCGTTACACCCGGTCACGAGGCACCACACATTAACATAGTAACATGGTAAAAGAACATGATGTCAATGCGTCATGTTTTGCGAACGGATGATATAACATTTCGCCAGGGTTCGGAACAATGTGCAAAATGTGCTCACTGTATATTGGTACCATACAGTACGCCTGCAGGGGAATGGCACTCCTATAACCATGTGCACGTTAGTTGGGCTGCAGCAAACGATATTGGAAGGGGCTGCTGAATCACACTGTATATTCAGAGTGTAATTGAAATAAGTTAAGTCATTTGAACTGGAGGTGGAAGATGGTTTTCTAAGGAAACACCCTGCCTTAATTAGCGTAGGAGACAGTAAATCACAACTCATCGATCAGTATTTTTGAGACGTCGACATGAACTGGATACTTCCCTCTGGTAAAAGAAACGTCAACACAGCTGTAATTTCCTCATATCCACGTCTCCTCCAAGGCTGATAATGTGTCTGCAGGTCAGTGCACTATGTACACGTGTTCTAAATATAGAATGTGTCATTCGTACACGTCGTACAATATTCTTTCGTCGTTTGTTATTCCTCGCCGCAATGAGAAACTTATTTTCTGTTATTTCATCCCTTAACGCTCAGTATAGTGAAGAGGCTTCTTATTTTTCATTGTCACTTGCAACCTTACACACCTGGGTTGTTTATATAAATATTCTAACGTTTAGATCGATCAATCAATCAATCAATCAATCAATCAATCAATCAATCAATCAATCAATCAATCAATCAATCAATCAATCAATCAATCAATCAATCAATCAATCAATCAATCAATCAATCAATCAATCACTTTCAGACTCCCTAGGTAGGCTACACAGTACGAACGGTGCAAATATCTCAATCGTTTATGTGAGGTTGCAATAATAACAACAAGAATTTGTTAACGTACGAATTTTACAGGACAAACGCCGTTGTTCCCTTATCATCTGACTAAGTCCCCTTCTCACCCCTGCCAATAGGCAAAGTCATGGTTTGGTTACGCAACTGTAACCTTTCACGGTCCTTGCCCCGCCGCAATCCCTTCCAACTACAGCAGACTGAGTTTTTCACTGTTGCCTGAAGCGTTACTGAACACCTAAAAACATTAAATAACTTTTTAATACAAACATAGTCCGACTCGTTGGCTGAATGGTCAGCGTACTGGTCTTCGGTCCAGAGGGTCCCGGGTTCGATTCCCGGTCGGGTCGGGGATTTTAACCTTAATTGGTTAATTCCAGTGGCCCGGGGGCTGGGTGTTTGTGCTGTCCCCAACATCCCTGCAACTCACACACCACACATAACACTATCCTCCACCACAACAACACGCAGTTACCTACACATGGCAGATGCCGCCCACCCTCATCGGAGGGTCTGCCTTACAAGGGCTGCACTCGGCTAGAAATAGCCACACGAAATTATTATTATAATACAAACATATAATATTTTTACCAAAAACACATTTGTCCAGTCTGCCTGTCCGTTCTACTGGACCGATTTGTTTAATGCATTGTTTATGCTGCCGGTGAATCGCCAGATATTTATAGGTCTCCAAGTTCAGTCAATTCTGATCAGTCGTAAAATCAGGTGGCTCTACCTAGCAATATCTTTACGTAAATATACCTGCGAAGCTAAACGATTACTAATGGCAGACGTCTATAGTCAAACCGGCAATTTTAACCAAACTTTGTACACATACAGTATGACTTAATACTATCTAGAGATAAATACTGTGAATGTACGCCACCCTAGCACCCGTAGGGGAGGAGCTGGCACATATTTTTAATAACACGTATAAACGATTGAAAACGATTAATAATAGTTTTGAATCCTTAGTTTTCTTGGTCGCTGGGATGAATCTGGCAATCTGGATGCCGTTTAAGTCCAAGTTCAGCCTCCTTTGGCACGAGGGTCAGGAGGGTTGAGAAAGAAAATGTCCAAACTGGCCGAGATTAGTATTGAATCCCCAGTTCTATGATGATCATGATGCTTGTTGTTTAAAGGGGCCTAACATCTAGGTCATTGGCCCCTAATGGTACGAAATGAGACAAAATGTAATGACAATTCAAAAATTCAAAACCATCTACTGACCAAAATAAAAACGCGATGATGGAGAATGAATGGATGGATATGAATTTAAAACAATCAGTAGATCCAACCCAGAAACTATCATAAACAATAGTATTACTGACCGAGGGACTGCTTCTAAAGCACAATCCTGAATCGAGGATGCTTCTTGTCTAAAGGGGTCCAAAATTCTGGTCAACTGGCCCTTATAATGGTACTTATCGCTAGTAAAGTTGAACCATGGTATTTGTCATGTTGCGGTACTAATCAAAAGTAGCGTAGACTCACGGTGTTCCACACATGATGGTACTATCAACAAGTATTGTACTTCTCACACATAACGCAGACCTATGGTATTTCTCACATAATGGCGTCACTCATAGGCAACGCAAATCCATGGTGTTTCTCACATAGGTGTACTAATCACGGGCGCCGGTATTCCCGTGGTTTTCCTCATAGTGTGGGTACTAATCACAGGCGACGCCCAGACCCGTGGTGTTTCTACAATGGTACTAATCACGTGTATTGTAAAACTTATACACACTCCCCTTCTGTAGCTACTAATCTCATAACTATTGCGTACGTAACATATTGGTACTACTCGCAAGCAAAGGGAACCCTTGGTGTTCCCTGCGTGATGGTAATAATCACAAGTAGTTTCATAGTTCTAATACAATGATCCCTTGGCCACGAATGGCGTGAAAATGGAAGACTCCTAGGCCTTGAATGCTCTAATATCGTCGGGGTCAGAGAAGAACAAGAGTTGACCAAGGGAGGTTGGAGAGGATAGATGAAAGTGAGGAGCCTGGCACAAGTAATTGGAAGCAATGCCAGGACTCTACGAAGGGCCCCGTGGTCGCCAACCCACGCTCCCAAGTTGAAAGCCCCTGGGGCCCCTTTTAGTCGCCACTTACGATACTCAGGAGATACCGTGTGTGTTCTTCATCTGCGTCCCCCACCCAAAGGGGTCCAGTTCTCTGGTTCGCTAGACTAATTCGTGACAGTCCCAGCGACAGTTGGTTTCTCGTACATCATATCTATAGCGCGACGCGTAGACACACAATTATCACTCATTTTATTATTTGTTTGAAAGCCACATCGACTTCCCGGACAATATGGGCTGCAACAACGTAATATATCCACGCGGATCAAAGTAATCTAAAATTAAATTTCAAAATAAACAAACAGCAATAACTCTATAGAATTACAAAACACTTCGTAAATTATCAATCAACTTTGCAATACAGAAATTCACAAAAATTAACTTCAGAATTAATTAACAGATAACATAAATCCTGGCGATATACATTCAAGCCGAACACAGGCAGCTCATGAACACTTATATATCAAGATAACTTTTCTGTCATATTTATAAAGAATTCTGTGGAGCAGTGACAATTTCTTCACATACTTTGCTGGGACTAGTCTCTTATGTCAAGTGCTAGACAGATGTACATTATTTCAATTACACGCTGTATAAACTCTCATTTCTATCACAATGATGTGAAGGTGGTTCGAGTCATGCCTAGATTTTGCAAGGAGCATTCCTGGAAAGTGAAAAAAGTAAGATTTATAGTACAAAGATACACTCTCTTATCGAGTATTTACGAGCACAAGGGGTTATGTTTTATAGAGGTCACGTATTAACAGGGTCATTAATAACATCGTTACTTTGATTACACGGACGAGTTACTGCTGACAAGGCTAAAACTTAGATGACAACACAATGTCATTGCATACGAGAAGCAGATAACTGAACGTCTATCTGTCTGTATCAGTGTTCGGTTCTGACCTGAAATATGCTGGATAATGCGGTTTTCTGATAACTAGAAAATCTCCTGGAAAAGGATTTGTTTATTAAATATTGAACTGCAATGGAGGGACGACAATCATTAACTACGTATGTTTGCGGAACAACTCGAAAATAATGACGCCACTTGGACAATTTATTGGTCTACGCTGCCTAAACCACTAACGACATCCACAAAACTGTGTGCGTAAACATTGTATGGAATAAGTTTTGCGAAAACGCACGCAATA
The DNA here is from genome assembly GCF_040414725.1 of Anabrus simplex. Taxonomy (NCBI): domain Eukaryota; kingdom Metazoa; phylum Arthropoda; class Insecta; order Orthoptera; family Tettigoniidae; genus Anabrus; species Anabrus simplex. Next base: position 209,485,714 of record NC_090268.1, on the reverse strand, counting down.
CGACGTGTATAAAGAGGTCGTCAATTAAATAGCTACATTTTTCCACGTGTTCGCCAATGTGATCCAAATTACTTTACGAACCTTTGTTTTGAAACGATGGTACGGACTGCATAACATTTCTAATGCACGTGGAACGAGGTGGTTATTGTTTTAATAGGAAGTAAAACTGAGGAACCATCCTCTATTAACAATAATCACAATGGAAAAGTAAGGGGTCCGACACTTCCAAATATGAAGGTATCGGCCAGAGGAAGACAAGGGCCATGTAGGGCGTGAAAATAAAAAGACTCTCTAGGATTCGCAACCTAATACCGTTGGGAACGAAAAGAACAAGAACTGAACAAAGGAGGTCGGATAGGAAAGATGACAGTGAGTAGCTAGTCACAAGTAAGTAGAAGCAATTATGCTAAGGGCCCCGTGGTCGCCAACCTACGTTCCCAAGTTAACAGCCCCTGGGGCGCATTTTAGTCGCCACTTATGACAGGTAGGGGATACCACGGATGTTATTCTACCGCCCCCCACTGACAGGGAGTGCATGTGGTAGGAGGGTCATAATAATTAATAATATCAATGAAATAAATACGACAGTTCATAACTGAGTAACAAATAAACTCAAACAAAACCAGCTGCTTATATTCAACATTAGTAAGCGTTGAGGCCTTCGATTCAGAGAGTCCCTGGTTAGATTCTCGGCTCTGGGACTGGGTATTAATTATGAATTATTATTATTAAAGAACACTTTGATCTTTATATTAAGACAACACACCACACTACAAACCACAACAGAAACATGCAATAGTGATTACATCCCTCCACAAAGGATTGGCGACGGGAAGAGCATCCCGCCGTAAAACCGGGCCATATCTACTCGTGCTACACAGTCGCACCCGCGATCCCACAGGTGAAGAAACAGAAGAAGAAATCGTATTTGAAGTATTCGCTTCCAGAAGTTCTCGTATGATATCTGACAATCAAGGTTTTGTCACAATTTATTGAAACCCATTCCACTGCAATACTTGAAATGGTGCTCCCCTGTGTCCGACTTTGTGGCTCCATGCGATACTATGGACTCCCGCTACTAACGCAAAACTCATACCCGACTGGCTGGATTTCGTAGTCAGGTTGGCCGAAAATCTTCTTGACAAAATTACAGAGACCAATTTCCATATAGCTCTCCCTTAAAAGAATATTGAGTTTAGACAGTACCGTACTAAGGGCCTCTATAAATGCAGACAAAGGAATGCCATTTTTGTTCCAATAAAGATGTAAAGAAAGAAAAAAGATAGTGGGAAAACTTGTTATAAGTCAATACTGTATAATGTTTTACTGATCACTCCTCCTGAACATATAAGGAAAAGAAGATGTGGCTGGTATATTTACGCAACACAACTTGTAAACATGTATGAAAACAGCCTTTGTTTTTGTATAGTTATACCGTGGATTTTCTGAATTCAGTGAACAGGAAATATATTCATCCCTTTATTTTGATATTCCTGAGGATTTATGGGACGCAGGTATCCCGATATGCAGGATGAATGCGACAAATTTCTGTGAAAGAAGAAGCATTTATATTGTACCGGTTACGACCTGTACATAAGTATTTTTTGAGTATAAGGTACGTTTATTTACCACGCGTAATGTTCCGAGCGCGTCTGGTTTGTTTACCAGCAGCGAGGACCAGCTAGCGAGTGTGTGACGACTGTGAGCTGTGACGTAGCCACAGGGGCTAGCTAGACCGCCCGCTCGTCTCAACACGTGTTACCAGCCTTGACTGGTATTTTCTGGATTCCACGTCACTTGTTCTAGAGAGTTCGATTGAGAAAATTTTGAAATTTCTATAATAATTGTGCTAGCGAGTCAAGCGATATGTCATCTTGTTTGGGATCACCTAAACGTCCCAATGCTCGAGTTTCAAGCAAATCCATCGAGGGATTAGGGAGATATTCAATCAAACCGTATTATGACGTAGACATCCCGGATTGAATAAAAAGGGGACCTACTGTAGCCTATTCACACAGTCTCAGCTGAGTAGTCAGCGGGGACACTCTTGCTGCTACTATCATCGTGGAACTCTGTCATTATACAAGTGTAGGAAGACGATTCTTCCAAGTTTTATAAAGTGGACTCATAAGACTTCGAGCGTTGTAGAAATTTTTCTAAGTCTTCGTAATTGAACTTAGAATATTTACAAGTGTTCATTAAATGGACTTGTATTATTTACGTGTCTTCGAAGCTGGAATTTTTCTAAGTGTTCACTAAATGGACTTGTATTATTTTCATGTGTTCGAGATCAGAACTTTTCTACGTGATCATTGAATGGACTTGTATTATTTACGAGTATTCGAGATTGGAAATTTTCTAAGTGTTCGTAAAATGGACTTGTGTTATTTACGTGGAATATTTGCGACTGTTGAGGATCCCATCCTTCTAATAGACAGTGATTGATTAACATTGCTAGTGATGAACTTTAACTTTCCAACGGCTCTAAACAAAGTCAGGATTTCACTTGCATTTACTCAAAGACTTGTACATTTGCCAGTGTTGGTTTAAAGGACTTATAAATTTCGTCAGTGAATTTATTTATGTGGAAGGACTTGTGTTTTCGTCAGTGGTCACTCAAAGACTTTATGAATTTCACCAGTGATTAACTTTAAATATATTCAAACTTCCAAGTGAATGGACTTGTGTTTTCATTCGAGTTTAGGCAAAGACTTGCACCTTCGCCAGTAACGAACTTTGAGTTTAACTATAATTTCACAAGAAGGGACTTGTGTTTTTTCGTTGCCAAAAGGTATACAGGGAAGGGGATCTTCCTAGTGATGAACTCCAAAATTATTAATACCACTCATATCATTTTAGAAGTGTTGGAAGTCTTGATGTACAATTATCAAGATATCTGCTTATAAGTTGATCATTCAAGGTGTTCATGGACTCAGTGCTACTAGTGACCTTGGGAACATCAATCCTCTCAGTCTCATTGGGCTGAGGTAGTACATGACTATCTACAACATCGCCTGGATCATCGGGGTTCAACCCGGGCCTCAGAGTTCGAGACATCTCTACTTGCCGTCAATCCAGACAGTCCAGCTGCCTCTGTCTGGAGTATCTGGAGTCCCTGGAATCCCTGGAGTCTTCTGGAACGTGCTTCAACCAGCTTGGCTTGGTGAGCTGGAGAACCCAAGCCATACTATTGGAATACGAGGAAGACAGTCCATTTATACTTAGAGGTGATGTGCAAACTCATGACTTATTTGAATAAACTCTTATACAATCAGAATCAAAGTTTTTCTGTAGATAGGACCCTACCTATTGTACCGAGCCCTAGCTACAATTAATCCAGTTTTTCGCCCTGAGAACTCTATTTCATGCTACTTTAAAATGTAATCTGAAAGTCGGGCTCTTTTACTGGTACAATATAGAATCTCCATCTATAAAATCAAAATTAAATTTGTTTGTACGCTATTCAAATTTACACACCTCCACTAATGTGTACCAAAATCCACACCAAGGCTCATCAGGCAGTCGCACGGCTCGCAGAGATGGTTATATCGTTAAAGATTTAATAAAATAAAATAGGTCATAATTAGTGATATACGGATAGAAGATTTTATATGTTGACTCCATTTTTGATACCAAAGCTCTTTAGGAATAGAGTATAAACACGAAAAACAAGCATGAAACTTAAACTAGAAAGGAATATATGGGATAGAATCGAGTGATTTATTCTCTAAAAAATTAACACCAGTTCCATAAATGAGCATCAAATGATTGCTTACAGTCGGCGGATTTTCTTGTATGATAGGTCTACATCATAATAAGTAATTCATTGTTTGTAATGCGTATTGAGTGCTTCCTTTCAGATGTATTTTCTTAACCACGTGTTTTCTAACTCATAAAGACTTCGTATTAATCATAGACAGGATTACTACACTTGCTTCAAACGTGTGTACCACATTTTTGCATTCTCTACGTTTATTAACCTTAATTTATAAATGAGTATCAAACGATTGCTTTTAGGTGGTAGATTTTGCTGTATGATACAACATTTCTTATCTTGAATGAATAATTGAGTGATTACTTTCAGGCGTAAGGAAATGACAATGTGAATAACATTTATTCCTTCATTCTAGATACAGAACAAGCGGTGAATTATCCTATAGAATTCCTGAACTCATTAGATCCACTACGAATGTCTCCTTAACTTCTTATCCTTAAAATTAGATTGCCATTAATTGTAAGCCAAATCCTAGGAAAACACAGGTAATCTACGTAACCGTGCTGCTAATCAGAAACTTAACATCAGTTGGGAAGGAAGGCACCTTCCACTACTGGTATAGATCCCTCCACCTTCGATCGGACGGCAAGAAGCTGATGAAACTGAGAAACTCAAACAAGAGGTGGACTACCGTCCTCCTCTCTACGGTCAAGAAGTAGTAGCACAGTGTCTCAGATCACGGAGGAGTTTCATTAATAACAACAGGTCAGCACGAGCCACACCAAGTGTTCTTACGAATCAATACGGGAAGAAACATTCCACACTATCCGACTACAGTCCGCCATACTTCGCAATCTTGGTCTGTCTGGAAGACGCTGTATAGCATAAGAACTAGAATGCCTACAACCAAGGCTACACTCAAAATATGGGTTTATACACAGAATAACGACTACGACCGAGGTGCAATTCAAAATATTAAACTCTATTTCAATGTTCAAACCGTCCTGTGGAAACCCAACTTGAAGACTTCGTTACAGTCAGTGCCTGTTTAATACTACAGCGATATCAAACTTTTAGGATTATTGGATACGATCATCATCATCATAATCATCATTATAATCATCACTCCAAAATTTATATCCACCTTGACTTTGCAACGAAAGTAGGCTAATAGTTAAAACATTACTTTGCAATATCATTGATGCTACGATACTGACAAGTACTGCGGATGGAGAAGACATATTCATGCCACGGAAGCCAATGATCCCCTCCGACATACCGTTTGAATTCCGGTCTGGCTCTGTTGATGACTGTAAACAAGGCTCAAGGGTCATCGTTGGAAGTAGCAGGGATAAATTTGGGAAGTCCGTGTTTCTCTAATAGTTAGTTTTGTTCAGTTTGCTCCAGTAATGTTTTTATCACACGACACAGATTAATGGTTTTAGAGTTAGAAAGATGTAAAAATTATGAATCGATGTCAACAGTTCGCTATAAGTTCAAAAAGTTACCAAACTGCTGAAAAATAAATGTAATACAATTTCCATGCGCGATATATTTTCAAGTACTTTTTGACATAATATTACATTATAATAACCACAACAGATCATTTGTATTATAACATTCCATCGAAAGTTTGCAACTTTGCTATATGAGCAAACATATATTGCAGGCGGAGCCCGCATGTAACTGATAGTATAAAGATAAATAGATTATCTGAAGTACCAAAGCACTAAAGAAATCATATCATAAACGTTATTATATTCAGTATTGAAGGGAAAAAAGCGTGTGTAAAATATGTTGTTTATTTCAGAATGAAATTAAATTTGGTTTTCTCTCTATTTGAATAAGGAAGCAATGTTGTATTCCTCTTCGAAAACAGAGGAGGTGAAAAGAAGACGCGTCGACTTAGTTATGGGACTTTAATACACACTCCTTCGCTCTCCGATTGCTGCAGACATTCACTGCTCGCGACCCATTTACCAGATTGGACAGGGTCGGGAAAGAAGAGACTATAATGATACGATCGACGAACACCACATGGCAAACAAACTACAGGAGCAGAGAACGCGTTTCACCCTCTCCCACACCCTTTATGCTTGTCTAATACTCCAAGGAGACACAACATCTCACTCTAAAGAATATCTGCCTGAAAGCAACATGATAAGAAAACATTCACTAACTTATTTAGAATTGATATAAATGTTGTTTTCAAAAATGATTTTAATATTTCAACGTAGAATACACTTTCTCCATTTACTTTATTCTCTATTTCGTCAAAAGGAACAATAATATCAGCATTATAAACGGCTGTGTAGTGCATTCGTGTCCTCTGCCGTGGTAATAGCTATCATGTATATGTATCATGTATATGTATAATTTGAGAGAGGGAAAAGTAACACTGTAAATATCTGGCATAAGCTGTTGAAATGTTACGTCCAGTCAACCCTTCTTTATGGAGTGGAGACCTGGACTGTCCAAGCTTCCTCCATGAAAGGTCAGAGGCCTTTGAAATATGGTTTTATAGGAGAATTGTTAAGGAGAGATAGAGATGAGCGTAAACTGGAAAACATCATCAAAGCCACAAAAACAGCTGATTTAGGCCGTGTTCTGCAAGGTAGAACATACGGGATTCCACATCTGATTTTGCAAGGTAAGATAGAAGGGAAGCGAGGAGCTGGCAGACCACCGATATCACGCCTGCAAAACATCAAAGACTGGGCTTGTTAGTTAGGTGCTTTCTCCAGGGTGATCGTCAACGTCAGGAGGACCAGAATATGGCATTTGAAGAAGACCAAGAAGAATATATGAATTTATTTATTTATTTATTTATTTATTTATTTATTTATTTATCCACTAGAATAACCCTAGAGCAAATTGGTGTGGAACAGGTGTCTCAGAAAGTGTTCATGGCAATTTAAATAATTATTGCCATGAGCAATCTGATTTATTGGGTATTTATAAAGACGTGAACATAAAAAGGACACTTTGATGTCACATATCTAAATCATGAGATTTTAAATAAAGCTCACATTATTTGAACTTCTGCAGCTACCCTTTAGGCCTGGTAAATACGACCCACCTATTCGAATTTCAAGTACGGTGTTTCTTCTTTCGATTAATCTGTTTATAGGGTGTAACAAGAAGGTAGACCAAACTTCCAGGACACATTCCTCATTCGTAGAAGAAAATAATTGTGATAAGAAACTGGGCCCAGAAACACATTATTTCCATGTTAGAACTCTTTGGTACAATTCTAGATAGTACATTAATTATGGGAAGCACGCTAGTAACATTATGTACCAGGAAACTACATGAAACTCTTCCCTTCGTAAAATGTCCAAACTGCCCTCCCTACAAAACGACTGTAAAATAATTTCATTTGGTTAAGTTATTAGTGACGGCCGTCTCTTTAAAAACTTCATTGACAAATTTTCATAATGTTCAACCTAAAACCAACCACTACAAAGCAAGTAGAAACAAGCGATTACTCCACCATTGATAAGACGACAAAACTCCAACCGAAATGAGACCGAAATCAGCTCTGCAGGACCAAAATCGAGTGCACGGTGCTCAAACGAATATCGCCAATGGAAGAGTCAACTGGTGGATTTGAGCACCAACACCACAAGACTACATGTTTTTACGCCCTTTTCTTTTATCGGTTAAATCTGGGAAAACATTTATGAAGTGCTGCGATGTGCTTTTACTTGCAGAGAAGGAGGGAGGTCTTACTTAGTTTATGGTTTTCGGAGACGCGGACGTGCCGGAATTTAGTCCTCCCTGGAGTTATTTTATGTGCCTGTAAATCTGCCGACAGGAGATTGAAGTATTTGAGCATCTTCACACACCACCACCAACGGCCGTAGCCGTGTTGAAACACCGGATCCCGTGAAATCTCCGAAGTTAAGCAACATTAGGCGTGGGCAACATTTGGATGGGTTGCCACGCATTGATATTGGGAAAGGAACTGGCCGCTCTACCGCACGTAAACTCCGGGTCAGACACACCTCTGCGGAGGTTCGGACCTGCCTTCGAGCAGAATACACCCTCTACATACCACCATACTGAACCAAGATCGAACCTGCCTAGTTGGAGTCAGAAGGCCAGAACCCCCACCATCTGAGCCACTCAGCCCGGCTTGAGAGGATAATCTCCCTTTACTAGGGATCGAACCATAGTCATCCCACATGGGGAGCTAATGCCATACTCCCTGACTTCATCACAGATGTAACCTAACCTAATTACTGAGAGCTGCTCCAGGCTAATGCTCGGAGAGTAGGAATTAATTCAACTCAGCCATATACTTAGTTGACTACAATGCAGTGGTATCTCCTCACAATGCACTACTATTCCGTGATGGACAGGCCCTTTTCACTTACCGATATCAGCGAATGTACCTCCATGATGATGATAATGATAATATATGACCTACGCTGCTCCGTGTCGTAATCAATTACTTATTGACCTTCTGTGCGGCTTTGTTCTGGACTGAAGTCCGTAAAATTTAAAATTATTGTGGTAACTCTTATCTCCTTGACTTCCGAAACATTAGAGAATTCTTATGACCTAAAACTCCGATAACCCGGCATTTATAACAGCAAATATATTGGGAACGGAAGTTGATTAATTCTAACATTTTCCGAAAATAATGTCGGTGTATGAATTGAAAGGAGAAGTCCTGCTCTGAATTACTTGACATAGATATAAGAGACGGAAGTGGAAAAGATAAATGAGATAAGAAGTCAGGCTGCTTAGGTTAAAATACATCCACCACTCGAATACAGGAGAGAACAAAATAATTTTTCACCTACATTCCGACATTACCTCCCCCGTGAAATTTAAGACAGATGGAGATAATGAATTTGGTAGTTCACTGAAATCGACGTTAACTCGCTTTGACTTGGATTTTTGGCAGATTTTACGACCGAAAGCGTTTAGGGGCTAATAATTCGATTTTGTTGAGTGTCGTTGATTGTCCAGTATATTTAATATTATTTTAAAGCTTTGTATTGGGAAAAAGGCGATCTTTAGTATTTTATGGAAAATTGTTACTTGGAGTTTCTTTCCTGATGTATTTTGGATGACTGCAAGGATTTATAAACATAAATTTCTCCTGATTTGAGAGAACTTGTCCAGTTAAAACACAATATGTCGGAAAGATTTTGTCCTCAAAGGCGGTAATTTATGTCGATTTATAGTAAACATCCTGATGTATAACTTAGTTACATTGTTTGCCATGAAATCACATCATAACTGGCGTTTATATCGCTGAAGATGATGAAGCTTGTTGTTTAAAGGGCCCTAACATCGAGGTCATCGGCCCCTAATGGTACGAAATGAAATTACAACAAAAAATTCAAAATCATAAACTGACCAAAAGAAAAAAACTGTCATGAAGAAGGAATCGATGGACATGTAGCAAAAAAGACAACAAAAACAGGCAAACAAAAATAATTAGTGGATTCAACTCACAAAAAAGGATCATATATAATTCATTACTGACCAAGGGACCACTCATAAAGCAGAATCCTGAATCGAGGATGCTTGATGTCGAAAGGGGTGCAAAATCCACGTCTAAGGCCTCACAGAATGGTACATGTCGCGAGTAAAGTAGAACCATGGTATTTGTCATGTTGGGGTACTAATCAAAAGTAGCGAAGACTCACGGTGTTCCACACAAGATGGTACTAATCACAAGTATTGTACTTCGTACAGGTAACGCAGACCTATGGTGTTTCTCACACAATGGCGCCACTCATAGCCAACGCAAACCGATGAGTTTCCTCACCTAGGTGTACTAGGCACGGATGCCGGTCCCACGGGCCCCGTGGTGTTCCTCACATAGTGGGTACTAATCACAGGCAACCAGACCCACGGTGTCGCTCATATAGTGGTACAACTTACAGGCTACGCCCAGACCCGCGGTGTTGCTCACATGGGTACGACGCACGGGTACTGGAAACCCACAGAGGAACCACTCTCTGCTGCTACTAATCACAAACCTATTGTGTACCAAATATTGTGGTACTACTCGTAAGTAAAGGCGACCCAAGGCGTTCCCCGCGTGATGGTACTAATCAATAGTAGTTTCATGGTCCTAATACCAGCATCCCTTGGTCACCCCTTTTAGTCGCCGCTCACGACAGGCAGGGGATACCGTGGGTGTATTATTCGTCTGCGTCCTCCACCCACAGGGGGTAAAGAGAGGGAGAGAAAAGAAGAAATAAGGGATCCGTCACTTCGAAAGATGAAGTAACGGACGAAGAAAGGCAAGAGCCATGAAGGGCGCGAAAATGAAAGACTCCCTAGGCCTCGAATGCTCTAACACCGTCGGGGTCGGAAAAGAACAAGAGTTGACCAAGGGAGCTCGGACAGGATAGACGAAAGTGAGGAGCCTGGCACAAGTAAGTGGAAGCAATGTCAAAACTCGGCTAAGGGCCCCGTGGTCGCCAATCCACATTCCCAAGTTGAGAGCCCCTTGGGCCCCTTTTAGTCGCCTCTTACGACAGGCAGGGGATACCGCGGGTGTATTCTGCATGAGCGTCCCCCACCCGCAGGGGATCGTTTATATCGTAAGAAGCATGATAGCATCTACACTTTGTAAGATGCATTGCACTTTCAAGTGTGATTTCTGAAAAACTAAGTTTGCGAAATTTTCCCATTTTCTCAGAAAGTACTTACGTACCTATCATTAACAGCATTTCTGTTTTTATATGGATCTAAATTGGTAAAGATACAACACATAGTTTGAAAAACATTTTTTAAATAAACAATTTTGATAATTTAAGAACTTGAATTAAGCAATCCATATCTTGATTTCTAATTAAGGTAGTTCGACCTCCAACCATTACATATCTCTGCCATCGGCCTATGTGCTCCGTCTGGTGGGATTAAGGGCAAATTAATTTTTACTGGATTTTCAATTTTTGAAGGTGGCAAACCTTAAGTTTGTGAAGATTGTTTTGTTAATGTGTCAATGTTGTCAACACTCATACGGCTTCCCTTTTCCTTAGTTATTAAACAATCAGGAATTTTGCGTATATTTCTCTAACCACGAAATTAGATTAGTCAATGTACTAGATATAAATCTATATCATACCAAAATTTTGTTTAATTATCTTGGCCAGTTGCAGAGAAACCGTATATAAATCTGTTAAATTCGACATTATAAGGACGGGGCTTTGATACTACCTTTAAGCCGAATTCAGAAACAGAAACAAATCATTCTTAGCGTCCTGTGCAGAAGGAGCTATTACAGCGCTGTCTGTAGCAGTCTGTAGCATTAGTCTAGCCTCTGATTGTGTTTGTATTTGCGAGCTAATGTTACCAGAGCTTACTCTTCGGAGCAAATATTAATTGGTGCTCGCTGGCAGGCTTTCAGCCGCTTTATTCTCATCACTCGTCACGAGAAGTACGGTTTATATACGAGCCAGGCTTATTAATTTCACTGTGCTGACAAAGGTGTTATGAAGTCGACACTGTCACCGGATTAGCCGCAGCCAGAAAGCCATTTGTTCTTGCGGAATGTCGGCCAGTTCTATGCGTATTACTTCCTCTGGGGACAAAAGAGGTAACGTTTACGAAGGCCTAACTTTCTTCGTAATAAAAGACTGCTGCCTGCTATTTGATCTTCTTTGCCTGCCTAATATTGATTTATCGAGTCTGCCGGGAGGGAGACTGCGGCCATCCACGATTCTATATTACTCTTTTTATATAGAAAATCCGTCGATAAATGAGCATAATAATAAATGTAACTGCATGTTGCTATTGCTAACCTGGTGCAGGCTGGAAACTGAGTGTTATTTTGGTAGGGGTTTCTGTTATGTGTACCGAGCTCGATAGATGCAGTCACTTAAGTGTGTCCAGTATCCAGTATTCGGGAGATAGTGGATTCAAACCCCTCTGCCGGCAGTCGGCAGCCCTGAAGATGGTTTTCCGTGATTTCCCATTTTCACACCAGGCAAATGCTAGGGCTGTATTTTAACTAAGGCCACGGCCACTTCCTTCCCACTCCTAAGCTCGTTCCTGTCCCATCATCGCCATAAGACCTATCTATGTCGGGGCGACGTAAAGCAACTTGCAAGAAAAGAAATAATAATAATAATAATAATAATAATAATAATAATAATAATAATAATAATAATAATAATAATAATAACCTGTTATGTGTGGTATATTAGTCGCAGGGATGTTGCGTGCAGCACAAACACCCGTTCCCCGAACCAAGGGAATGAACCATTTAAGATCAAAGTACCCGACCAAGCCGGGAATTAAACCCGGGACACTCTGAACCGAAGATCACTACGTTGACCATTCAGGCAAGGAGCTAGAAATAATATTTTTTAATTTTTAATTTTTAAGTCTGATGTGAAAATGGGAAACCATGGAAAACCATCTTCAAGGCTGCAGACAGTGGGATTCGGACCCACTATCTCCCGGATGCAAGCTCACAGCCGCGCGCCCCTAACCGCACGGCCAACTTGGCCGGTAGAAACAATAATAATAATAAGAAGAAGAAGAAGAAGAATGAGAGGAATACGGAGGAGGACAAGAAGAAGGAGAAGATTAATAACTTTGTTAACTCGATAGATCTTTTATAATTTTTTATTTTGCGGTTCGTTGATTTTCTCCTAAAACGCAATTTTATAAAATATCTTCTGCAATTCGATTACTTTTTGTATAGTTCGAAGTAAAACCCAACGAGATTAAGTAGCGAAATTATTAAATTCACCCCGCTTCACCGCTGTACTACGAACGACAGTGCTGGAATAAGAAAGGTTGTTCAAGGTTGTTTGTTGAAGTAAACTCGTGTCCTCGCACCGTAGTAATGGTGTTCTTTTCAGGCACGTCCTCTTTGGAGGCGAGCTGAATTTACTACTTTAACGATCATGCCATTATTAAACCTCTGGCCAGTATGGGAATCGAACCTGAGCTTCCGAGGAAGGCAACTAATAGCGGAAACCATTACGCTACGAAAGCGGAGGGTTCTCAGTTAAATTTCATTAAACAGTCCCACGCACACCTTCCTTCTTCCTGCCTGCCCGTGGTACTTGTTTTCACGGTGTACTTCAGTCAATGTGATGAAATAATCACGGTGGATTTTGTTTTCAAAATATGAATGTTTATACAGTACTGTGGGCAATTGCTGTACAGTGTGTATAGTACATCGCAGGCATCAGTAAGTTTTTATTACTGATAGGTGTCAACAGTGACTTCTGTGCAATACGAAATATAACTTTTGCTGATAATTGGGTTGCTACCTCACGAGGTGGAGAAAAGGTTAAGAAAATGTATCCGCTACACGGAAAAACATACAATCATGGATATGTCTTTCGGCTTAGTAGACAAGATATAAACTACAAATTCTTAGCTTTTCCCCTTCTTAGTAGCCTCCTTAACCCTCAAACACACGCGTATGGGGTGGAATCCACCCCAGGTCATTTTATTTCCTAGTGAAATGTACAAATAACTCTCCTGTGCTCTTCCCGCTCTTATATCTTTCTGGCTGGAACCCCGCAGACAGAGTCATTCTTATATAATCTGTCTTAAAATCTCCAAATAATACAGTAATTCATATTTTACAATACAATGATATGTGGGGTGGAAAGCACCCCCACGCGTGTGCCTGCGTCCTAAAATTTGGCGCGTGTGCTTGAGGGTTAATACATGCAGGGGTTACAGCTTATAAATCCTTTCACACGGCTCACAGGGATTATAAACTGTTCAGATAAATGGAAATAAATATCTAGCATCATGATCAATGCTGATTCAGCACACAACATTCTCATGTCATGTTACAAGATATCCTTAACAAAAATAGTCTCCCATGCCCGTAAATATTAGCAAGATACGTATTATGAGAAACCTTCTGCTGCCTTCCGTAACGTTACACTGTGTAAGGGGATTTGCTATGACCTAGACGAAATGCCAGTCAAAGACTGTGGAAACTCGTTTAAAACAAGGCGCCATTTTTACCTACTGTCTATAGAAGGCAGAGTTCTGGCACGCGGTAATAACGTCAGGATGAAGATAACGACGACTTAGTACAGATAGATTACGAACACTGGTTGCCTGGTTACTGCGGTTTCGGTTTTCTGTCACGGTAAACTGTGTACTCTAAATTGATGATGCTAAATCCAGATAGACGGCCAGCCCCAGACATATCCATTTTATAAGTGTAAAATACCACGAAAGTGATTGGTTGATGAATTTTGAGGACTAATTTATGTTTGCGCCATTCCTGTGTCACTTTCTTAAGGCCGAATATGAGGAGAAGAAGAGAGAGTCCATATCCTTGTCTTATGCCCGTTCTTATTTCAAAGAGATCTGATATTTCTCGCATGAATTTCATCTTGCACTTCGTGCTCCTCAGTGTCTGTTTTATGTCTGCAAGTGTTTCAATGCCTAAACCTTGTCCTTTTAATATTTGGAAGAGTGATTCGCCATCAGCTGAGAGATATGACTTTTTGAAATCAGCAAATGTGCACACTAAATCAGACTAAAATTTTGCTACAATTTCTCTGATATCCTAGGATGAACATTTGGCTCAAGATTTGCTCTGGACACGATCGGCCTGATCTAAATCATGCTTGTTATTATTATTATTGTTATTAATATTTACCACTTATGTAGCGTCATCTCTGACAAGTCGCCGAAACTAGAATACACATGAACATACACAACTTCTGCTAGAAAATATATGACATTCTATTCTGACGGATTGAGAGTGATTTTCCTGTGCTCATGGAAGAGTCTGTAGGGAATTACCACTCTCACACATTCCATCATTCTCTCGTAATTACTGTTTGTTACGCTAGTTCGTATACAGCGTGATAAATTATCCAGATAAGCCAAACCTATTTTGCTTCAAAACTTTCATTGGAAGAGTACGAAATTCGAAAACAAAGGTGTCACCCAAACAATGGCTGGATTTATCATTGTTGTACCACTGAATGGATTACTTCCTATTTTCAACACAATAAACGTACTACATCGTCATTTATACCGAACAAAACCTCAAAGCCTTTCTATTATTGGTCCATGTTGTATTTCTTTCCGCTTCTCGTGCGGCATTTGTTTCGTGCATCCAAACAGTTGATAGCCACAAACAAAATAACTGATGAAGCAATGGTTGATCGATCATGTTTTTGATTACTCGGAACACGTTTGAATCGCTCAGTGAATCGTATGTGTATGGAAGGGAATAATACACCCATCTCACTCTCCTCTACGGTACTTGAGTACCACTGTATATGGACAAGCTGCCTCTGTGGATCCGTGGTAGAGTGTCGGCCTCCGGATCCCAAGATAGCGGGTTCAAACCCGGCAGAGGTAGTCGGATTTTTGAAGGGCGGAAAAAAGTCCATTCGACACTCCATGTCGTACGATGTCGGCATGTAAAAGAACTCTGGTGATACATTTGGTATTTACCCGACAAAATTAATTAAATCTCCGCCATAGACGCCCAAGAGAGATCCGGTTTACTCTAGGTCCGCTAGATGGCAGACAGAGTAAACCGGAACGTCGAAATTGACGAGCAGACAGCCAGATGGCGTCAAATCGAAATGTCTGCAAACGGTAGCTGAGGCCATACGATTATTATTATTATTATTACTGTATATGGACGACGAATTTAGAGTCTAGACGCAATTTGAGGTTGTTCAGAATTCTTTTGCTGTGAAAACTGTACGAATCAATGCCATGCCAAGGTTCCCTCGATTCATAATGTTAACAAGATATGATCTGATATTCTATTTAAACAATATGATAAGTGTGTATCAAAGCAACGGCAGCAGATCGTTTGTTTGAGTTGGGTGGATGTTAGACGTAAATTTGGACTTAGAGAGATTTTATTATTATTATTATTATTATTATTATTATTATTATTATTATTATTATTATTATTATTGAATGCGTTTTGCCCTTTGAGGAGCACGGAGAACCGTTATTTAGCACTGTACTTCTTGTTCTTCTTATCTTCCCTAAACTTCCTCATCCTTTCAATATGGGCTTGTCTTCTCTCTTGCGTCCAAGCATTTTTGAGTTTCAAGTTCCTGGTTGTTGGGTTCTTGCATATGCACTTAAGTAAATTGACTTTCTGATTCAATGTGGTCCGTGCAGTTGTCAGTGGGTCAATATTAATTTCTGCAAGGTCGCTTTGAGTGTCCACCAACCAGAGTAATTTGGTTTGTCGGGTTCCGTCAATGGTGGAAAATTTTGTTTTGGTAAGTCGAGAGTCACACATTCGTGCTATGTATTCATAACATTTCGTACGCCTCTTCTGTGCAACTGAAGAGAATCGTTCAGTCATAGAATACAGTTTATCTGAGCTTTCACGCATCCAGATACCGTCTTGAATCTTGGATCCAAATATCTTCCTGAGTATCTGCCGTTCTGTTTTATCTACGTCCTTGATGTTGATGGTTAAGGATGACGTCTCAATTGCGTAGAGTGCTTCTGGGAGAACAACTGTATGCTAATGGCGGAGTATGGCTTTGATGGATAGCGATTTCTTACTGTACATATTCCAAGTGATTGTGTAGGCTTTACTTAATTTTTTCTGCACGTGTTATATTAGCTATATTTTCATTTCCAGTGTTCCCGATAATTTCACCTAAGTACTTGAAGTGCTTAACTTGTGTGATATTGGCATATTTGGTTACAAGTAGTGTCAGGCTTTGGTTCCTAGAGTCCATGTATTGTGTTTTCTCGTAAGAGATTTGGAGGCCAATTTTGATGGCGATTTCATGAATTTTCTCCATGGCATAAGGTATCCGGGTAATTACTGCTAGGTCGTCAGCAAAGGCACTTTTTGTTGATTCTCTTATCTTTGGTACCCATACTTATTCCATATACTTCCTTCTCTCATGTTTTGACGATCTTATCCAGTACCAGATCAAATAAGGGTGATGCGGTCAATAGAGTCGTATGCATTTTGTAGTCTACAAAATGATGACTGTGCGGTTCGACTGACGGTTCGACTGGCGGTGTTGCATTATCATCTTTCGATTCCACATCTCTTGCGTGCATGATCGGTATGGTCGGAAGCCTGCCTGGTATTCACCAGTCAAATGATCTGTCTGTTGCTCCAACCTGGTGAAGAAGACACGTGAGAGGATTTTCTAAGCGATTCATTATTATTATTACTAGCAGTTTCCCGCTGGCTCCGCCCGCAATGTACAAAGTATGGTGCTGTTCGTTACTATCCTCACGGATGTATTTGCAAAGTTTCGAGTTAATGAAATAAAGGACATGATCTGCTGTGGTAATAGAATGAAATATTATGTCAACGAAACACTTGAAAATACATCATACAAAGAAATTGAATTAAACGTTCCTTGAAACAACACTACGCGCCGAACTGTTAAAAAGTCCTTCAAGGATCTTCGTCGTGGAGACGAAGATACCCATAACTTTTCTCAGAATCTACCAATTTAAGTAGTTATTACCTCAAAAAGGAAGAACTTGATCCACTGAGTGTGTTTAGACCAAAACGAACGGCGTATCACAATTAGAACGAAAGATATGATTGCTTCAACGAGACAACAAAATTGAAAAAATCAAATAATTTGAGGAAGGCGGAAATTAACTGATTTATAGTACCTGATGACAAATCTGTGCATGAATACCTTTCAATTAAAAAAAGAATGAAGGAAATTGACCGGATAGAATGGCCGGACTGACTGAAGTTTTCATAATTTTTTAAATATATAGATTACCAGTATTATTATTTGCCTTTATTCGTAGTGGCGACGTTAAGACACATTGCCCCCTCGTATACTTAAACACACTTCTTTAACAGTGTACCTCTGAGAAAAATATGTATAATCTTATCTTACAATCTAGAAGTAATATGACACAGAATAACATAAGCACCAGTACATGAACACACACACACACACACACACACACACACACACACACACACACACACCCACACACACACTCCAGAAGATTAACTCAACCTGGCGACACACATCGAGGAAACGACTTAAAGGAATATAAGCAT
Source organism: Anabrus simplex (assembly GCF_040414725.1). Classification (NCBI taxonomy): domain Eukaryota; kingdom Metazoa; phylum Arthropoda; class Insecta; order Orthoptera; family Tettigoniidae; genus Anabrus; species Anabrus simplex. Next base: position 209,467,991 of record NC_090268.1, on the reverse strand, counting down.
GTTTTGACTGTAATGTTATCGGGGAGAGAGTTCCATATTCTAGCTCTATTCACAACAGCGGAACGGCTATATGCTGCTGACCTGCTGAGAAGGATACCGAGTGTGTTATGCTGGTGGAAGGAGGAGAGGAGATTAGTATTTTGGTATCTTTTCGTTTAATATTCGAAATATTAATACTGCCACATCGATATTTCTATATTGTTCAAATATTAGAAGGGAAAGTTGACGATAATGAACATCATAGCGTAAAGGTATGATTAATCTTACAAGAGTGCAGAGCGCATTGTTATTGGTTTAATTCTTCTCTCGAGGCATCAATTAGTAGTATGTCACAGTAGGAAAATATAGGGAAGATAAGAGTATTTATAAGCCTAATTCTCGTACTTAATTACAGTATATATGTTGATGATTTCACTAGCCTGTCTTTTTTCGTATGTTTCGAAATCACAATATTTCCAATCAGTATCGACTCGATGATAATCTCGATGTTTTCTGAGTTTAAGTTTGAAAATTCAACCCCGGCTCAGTTCGGTGGGTAATTGTAGGTCCTCAAATTCTTCAGCCTCGTTTCGGTAGATTTATTGGCGAGACAAAATTCCGGTACCTAGGCGTCTCAGAAAATCGTTGTAGTACAGTAATTAGTTGGACGTAAAGTCAATAAATGCATTATTATTATTATTATTATTATTATTATTATTATTATTATTATTATTAGAATAGAGTGTTTGTAAAGTACCTTCAGATTGGACAAAACCAATAATTGCACCTAACTATAAGCAAGGGAACAAGAAGGATTGCAACAACTATCGAGGTATCTCTTTGATTAGTACTGTATAACCGGCATAGTATTCACTGGCATCTCGAGAATAACGGTGCGATCAGTGGTTGAGGAGAAATTTGATGAAAACCAGTGTGGTTTCAGACCACAGAGGGGCTGTCAGGATCCGATTTTCAGTATGCGCCAGATAATTGAAAAATCCTACGTGAGGAATGGACAGGTGTGTTTATGTTTCGTAAATCTAGAAAAAGCAAAGAGGGGGTACCGAGAGAAAAGGTGTTCGCCATAATGGGGGATTATGGAATTAAGGTTAGATTATTAAAATCTATCAAAGGCATTTTTGTTGACAATTAGGCTTCAGTGAGAATTCATGATAGAATGGGTTCTTGGTTCAGGGTACTTACAGGGGTTAGACAAGGCTGTAATCTTTCACCTTTGCTGTTCGTAGTTTATATGGATCATCTACTGAGAGGTATAAAGTGGCAGGGAGGGATTCAGTTAAATGGAAATGAAGTAAGCAGTCTGGCCTATGCTGACGACTTGGTCTTAATGGCGGATTGTGCCGAATGTCTGCAATATAATATCTTGGAGCTTGAAAATAGGTGCAATGAGTATGATATGGAAATCAGCATTTCGAAAACTAAATTGATGTCAGTAGGTAAAAAATTCAACAGAATTGAATGTCAGATTCGTGATACGAAGTCAGAACAGGTATAAAATTTCAAGTATTTAGGTTGTGTATTCTCTCCCAGGATGGTAATATAGTAATTGAGATTGAATCAAGGTGTAGTAAAGCTAATGCAGTGAGCTCGCAGTTGCGAACAACAGTATTCTGTAAGAAGGAATTCAGCTCCCAGACGAAACAATCTTTACATCGGTCTGTTTTCAGACCAACTTCACTTTACGGTAGCGAAAGCTGGGTGGACTCAGGATATCTTATTCATAAGTTAAAAGTAACAAACATGAAAGTCTCGAGAATGATTGCTGGTAAAAATAGGTGGGAAAATGGCAGGAGGGTACCCGGAATGAGGAGATAAAAGCTAAGTTAGGAATGAACTCGGTGTATGAAGCTGTATGCATAAAGCGGCTTCGGTTGTGGGGTCAAGTGAGGCGTATGCAGGAAAATAGGTTACATAGGAGAATAATGGACACTGTTATGGAGGGTACGAGAAGTAGAGGGAGACCAAGACGAAGATGGTTAGACTCAGTTTCTAACGATTCAAAGATAAGATGTATAGAACTAAATGAGGCTACAGCATTAGTTGCAAATATAGGATTGTGGTGGCGTTTAGTAAATTCACAGAGGCTTGCAGACTGAACGCTGAAAGTCATAACGGTCTATAATGATAATGTATTATTAAATCGATATGTCACTCTTGGCGTAATCAATTTCGCGACACCATTGTAACCTTGACAACCAATGTTCTTCATTTATAACTTGCTGTAAGCAAGCAAGATCTTAGTTCAATTCCAGATGATAGCGAATTTCTACACGAGATGCTTCTCGCTAAGCAAGACATTCTAAAAATGCGGAAGGAGGAAAGATATTTAGCTTTAGCACCTGGCTTGGCACACAAACTGACCAGCTTGTTGTACTACGAACACGCCGAACTGATTTCAGTCCCAAGTATCTACCATGGTGAACCTCGTAAATTCAAGATAAAGCACTTCACTCTGCTTGTGATGGTTACGTGTGAAATTCGTTGAAGGAACCCGAGCATTGAGATGGAGGTAATGAGTATTCTTGTGACTGAAGGATTGTGTGCCACGTTGAAAACCACCGGTGTCAATCAAACCTTACTCGCGCCGACGTAGAAGACAGTGGAGGTCTGTATAGAGCAGAATCTCTCGTTTCTAAAATCGATTCCCTGCTCGATACAGTACTGGATAATGGGAAAAATGAACGATTTTGCGATAGTCTGCCACCTAGATAAACACACTGTATTCTTAACTTTGAACATAGCATTGCGGATATGAACTCGCTATCTTGCCTTGTAAGTCCTAAGACATATCAAAGATTGAATGCTTTGCCATGTAGCGGAAAAATTTAATAAGAGTGCGATTTTATTCTATTATTATTATTATTATTATTATTATTATTATTATTATTATTATTATTATTATTATTATTATTATTATTATTGTCTACTTTTTCAGGATTAATTGTATCTGGGTGAATAATAAACTATAGAGTATGTTGCCATATTCTAACATTAGCTCGACCTGAATATAAGATAACACAGAGTAGACTGGCTGGCGGCTCTCGATATTCTTCCCCACTAATTGAGCCGTAACCAAACAGCCCAAGGAATTATCTGCTAGAAGCCGACTAATTGCTCCCCCGAGCAGTAGATGGGAAGTTCGTGTTATTACGTTCCATCAGAAGAAGAGCTGTGGAAACCATGCATTTATCAAACACTGTCAGTGAGATTATGTTCTTCACTGTAGGATGTCCAGGTTAAGTTAGTCTAAGGTTTTGAGAGATGCTTTCCTTTCCCTCCACCTGTAAGGACTTATGTTCATACTAATTCTGAAAAATCATTTGAATTTGAATTCTGGTAACATTTTCTGCGAGTCCACAGTCAAGTGCAAAACGCAATTGTCGATCTTGGGACTTCAAAATATGTGCAATGAGTATGGTATGGAAATTAGCATTTCGAAGACTAGATTGATGTCAGTAGGTAATAAATTCAACAAAACTGAATGTCATATTGGTGATATAAAGCTGGAACAGGCAAATAATTTTAAGTATTTAGGTCGTGTGTTCTTCCAGTGATATACGAGACGTATCCAGAAAATAAGGATACAATACATACGAGTATAGGCCGACTGGTAAATTTGTAATGCGTACTGTGGCTGCACTGACTTTCACCGTGATCCTTTCGCTTTTCTCTCGGTTTCATGCGGCAGTTGTAGGCCGAGTCTTGGTCAAATAAACGTGTTGGATTTATGCGGAACCCCACTAAATGTGAGGTGCAGTCCGTCGTATAGCCTTTGTATCGTTAAGATTGAGTGCCCAAGAGAAATTCATTTACAAAATGTAGGTGCTTATCGGAGTATTATGTACAGGTAAAGTGTCGTCAATAATTCTATGGAGACAGGATGGATATTCTTGACGAACACACGAGAAATGACCATTTGGGATCCTGTGCCCATCAATGTTCATTTCTTCCTTTCCCCTCCCCGCAAAAAAAAAAAAAAAAAAACATTTACCTTTCCAATGAAATCTCTAATAACATATTTTTCTCGTATCCATTGTAATTACGAGATAAAAGAAAAAGGCAGGACGTAGTTTAACTGAAGTAAAGTGGCACACGTCTATGCTTCTGTGATAGAGAAGCTACTACCCAGACTAAATAAGTGTTTGGATAATTTTTGATAATGGGAAAAACAAAGTATGAAGCCAAATATGTACCGCTAATTCACTTACAGTGTAATTTTTGTCAACTATATATTATGCGAATATATATTGGCCTTAGTATTTTTATTTTACGTGCACACCTCGTAGATCAAGGATAATATTATCTGTTCTGCAACATGACAGTTATTACTTACTCCGAAATTCAAAAGAAAAGGGGTTTCTATTTTGGAGCACACTGTTATGTTTTTGTGTTTTTTAATAATTGGCTTTACGTCGTGCCGATACAGATATGTCTTATGGTGATGATGGGACAGGAGTGGGATAGAAGTGGGAAGGAAGCGGTCGTGGCCTTAACTAAGGTTCGACCCCAGCATTTGCCTAGTGTGAAAGTGGGGAAACCACAGAAAACCATCGGGAGTTACACACTTAGCCGGCTATATTTTTGGCAATATAATGATTCGTGAGAATGCTCAACGCCATCCGCCAAGGCACCACTCAAGGAATTACACAAATTGATTTATTCAACTGTTGCTTAAGTGATAACACTGCTGTTAAGTAGATCTAACACACAATTTAATAACATGACCATATCATCAATAATTTTTACAACTAACAAATTATTAAGACATGCATTTGGTTAACATGCCACCGCTCTGTGTTAAACCTCCCAATAGCTTTTAAAATGTTAAAATTCCAGCCACTATAAGGTATATGTTTGCAATTTTACTTCTGTATGGAGACTACCTACAAGCTAAAGAAAATGGATAACGTCCTATACTTAGGTAAAACGTCTTTTGAGAGGTTTTCAGAAGGTCTTCTACAAAAGTAGGCCCTATATAATTTTTTAATCCAGAGTGAGCAAGGTACAGGAAGAAACTGAAGATAGGTTAGAGTTGCCTACAGACATTAACTTACCAGGTTCCCCACTGCAGCAACCCTAACAGTTGCTATAGCCATTAGGTATCATGCTTCGGTCTCCATCCAGGTTAATTGCAGGCAACGATGCTGTGTCATAGGCAACAGCGTGTAGAACTGTTACCACTCTGCAACGTTTGCACCACTGGCGAAGAATTACACCGCTTTTCACACAGTAGACGTCTTCTATCACTAATCACATTTTCTACTGTTACAGGTATCTTAAATTACAGACATGCAAGTATATATTCAATATTGTGGTGTAACCGTCCACGTATCTCTCCAGAAATAATTATGAGGATTATGAGGATTTATAATTATGAGGATAATTATAATTATGAGGATCATGAGGATGACGATGATCTCCAAGGTATTTTTAAGTTAAATGTGCAATCATGCTGCAGCATGTGAAGGTTGCCTCACACAATATAATCTCGGGCTGACATTCAGCCATGCAGATATAAAAATAATAGAGCGCATTCTGTGTGTGGAACTGTATGGAAGGGAAATAGTCTCCAAATATAGTAAGTTCAAGGAAATGAAGAACTACGATTTTCCTTCAAGGTCTTTGCAAGAAACTGCACCAGTGATTAACCGAGAGCCGAATATCATTAGGTTTTAAGGTTCTTCTTCTAACTCTTGCCTTTCATCTTAGGGACGAATCTCGAATAATGCATTCAGAATATTCGAAATTAAATGCCATATTTTGCGGCTCGGCTTGCACGCATATCTCCATGTCGCATGGTAAGAGGAAAATAGCAAAAGTATCTTAATATTTCAAGCTTTCTTCTTATTATTATTTATTGTATTCTCTATCGAAGAAACCTTGCCCAAAATGTAATATTTACGTGATAAATGAGATAGAGTTCACAAAACGATTCAAGAAAACCTTGAACTTCCACCATGAGCAGTTAATTAATAATAGTCACTGCAATAATCGAGAAGTTGAACCCAGCTAGATTAAAAATTAATCCTTTGTGCTGGACAAATTTTTAGGACGATCATGTTTTGCGATATATGTTACCCAAGAGTGGTTGTTGATGATGATGATGATGCTTGTCTTTTAAAGGGGCCTAACAACTGGACCATCGGCCGAATGAGACGAAATGTAATGGCAATTTAAAAGTTCAAAATCATCCACTGACCTGAATAGAAAACGCGATGATGAATAATGAATGGATGGATATGAATTTAAAATAATCAGTCGATCCGACCCGCAATGCCCCACCTTCCCAGAAACTATCATAAACAATAGTATTACTGACCAAAGGACGTTTTCTAAATCACAATCCTGAATAGAGGATGCTTGTTGTGTAAAGGGGTCGAAAATCCAGGTCAACGGCCCCTCGTAATGCTATTTATCGCAAGTAAAGTAGAACCATGCTGTTTGTCATCTTGCTGTACTAATCAAATGTAGCGTAGACTCACGGTATTCCACATATTATGGTACTACTCACAAGTATTGTACGTCACACAGGTAACGCAGACCTATGGTGTTTCTCATATAATGGCGCCACTCATGGTCAACGCAAACCCATGGTGTTCCTTACCTGGGTGTACTAATCACGGACGCAGTTATTCCTGTGGTGTTCCTCATATAGTGGGTACTAATCTTAGGTAACGCAGGCCCACGGTGTTACTCATAGAGTGGTACTAATCACAAGCAACGCAGACCCGCTGTGTCGCTCATATAGTGATACTAATCACGGGTACTGGAAAATTCATACTGATTCACCCTCTGTTGCTACTACTCACAAACCTATCGTATACCTAACATTCTGGTACTACACGCAAGTAAAAACGATCCATGTTGTTCCCCGCGTGATGGTCCTTATCACATGTAGTTTTATGGTTCTAATACAACCATCCTTTGGTCGCCAATTTTAGTCGCCTCTTACGACAGGCAGGGGATACCGTGGGTGTATTATTCGTCTGCGTCCCCAACCCACAGGGGGTACAAGGGTGGTTTTACACCAGTGTCTTTGTTGCTCGGAAACTGCAAACAAGACGCCTTGCCCTGTAGCTTTCCAGTCGTGTCTTGTAGTTTGAATAGACACGGTCCATAACGAAAGTGAAGAAAATATTTCTGAAAAGTTATGTTACCAGATTAAATCTCTCTTTGAAACGTTCGGATTTAAAATCCAACCAAGTAATAGGTAATTGTCTTTGTGTGCACCCCTACATGTACCTATTGGTTTTGTTAATTGATGGATTGTAAGTTTTGGCATCTTCCCCTCCATCCTGGAGATCCAATCACCTGGCAGTCAGCAAAAAGCTCTATTGGTCCTCACGTTGGGGCGACCACCACTAATTAGGAAGAATCCTATGTAATCCACTCGATCCTCGCCAATCAAATCAAGACCTTGGTGCACCCTATTCTCCCCTTGCGATATTCTGACAGGTTTTGGCGCGGGAAGTGCGAGAAGAACTAAATGAAGTTTCTGGTCTCTTCCACACTGTGCTGCTAAGATTTCATTTAACACGTTAGGTCAGAAAATACGGTTGTCTCCATAACAAAAATACAATGTACATTAAATTTTCTTTGTTGTGACTGGGTCCCAATTTTGGACTTAAATTCGGGTGACTGTCAGGAACTCTAAGACAACCTCAAAATTTAAGACTGCAATCAGGGAATACCTAATGGTTGATGATGATGATGATGATGATGATGCTTGTTGTTTAAAGGGGCCTAACATCGAGGTCATCGGTCCCTAATGGTACGAAATTAAATAACAAAATATTCAAATTCATCCACTAGCTAAAATAAAATAAAAATGTCATGAAGAATGAATGGATGGACATGAACCGTACAAAAAAACAAACAAACAAACAAACAAACAACAACAGTGGATCAGACTCAGAAAGAAGGTAGTTAAGTAGAGCATTACTGACCAAGGGACCATTTATAAAGCACAATGATGCTTGATGTCTGAAGGGGTACTAAATTCACGTCTAAGGCCCCACAGAATGGTACATGTCGCGAGTAAAGTAGAACCATGGTATTTGTCATTTTGGGGTACTGATCAAAAGTAGCGAAGACTCACGATGGTCCACACATGATGGTACTACTCACAAGTATTGCAATTCTTACAGGGAACGCAGACCTATGGTGTTTCTCACACAATAGCGCCACTCATAGCCAACGCAAACCGGTAAGGTTCCTCACCTAGGTGTACTAGTCACGGGCGCCGGTATTCCCGTGGTGTTCCTCACATAGTGGGTACCAATCACAGGCAACGCTGACCCACGGTGCCGCTCATATAGCGGTACAACTCACAGGCTACGCCCAGACCCGCGGTGTTGCTCACATGGGTACAACGCACGGGTACTGGAATCCACCAGGCCAGGCTTTTTACTGCAACTAATCACAAACCTATTTCGTACCAATTTAGTGATACTACTCGCAAGTACATGCAACCCATGTTGTTCCCCGCATGATGGTACGAATCAAGAGTAGTTTCATGGTTCTAATTCAATCATCCCTTGGTCACCCCTTGTAGTCGTCTCTTACGACAGGCAGGGGATGCCGCGGGTGTATTCTACATGTGCGTCTCCCACCCGCAGGGGGTAGTGTGTTTGGTCCGCGAGAGGTATTTTATTTCCCTCAAGTCCGCCGGCAAGCCGGTTCGGAACCCCCTATCCGCCACCTGGGACGCGCCACGTGCGTAGCAGGTTCGTGGAATACCTGATGGATACCTCTCACAATTTTATGCAGCAGGTCATGTATGCCAGCATGTGTGAATGGATTACGTTGGAATGTTAATGCTCAGAGTTCACGTAATGCAATTGATTACAGTGAAAATTATTTTTAATTCATTATGTGTGGTTACAATTTTTGTACTGGCTTATATTTTAATATTTAATTTTACTAGCTCTTAATACAATATATTATTCCTTTACTGTTGTGATTCGTTCGCTGTGTATTGCTTTCTTTCCTTCACGTTCTTAATTCTATCATGAAGCGAACTTAGCTTTTGTCTTGTAGTTGAATGACATTACTCCTTTCATACCCTAGCAATTAATTGGGTAAGTGTCAGAAAACACTGTTGTCCGAAAAAACAAATAATAATAATAATAATAATAATAATAATAATAATAATAATAATAATAATAATAATAATAATAATAATAGTAATAATAATAATAATAATAATAATAATAATAATAATAATAATAATTGTTTTATGGCTAATGCCTGCCTGGTGCGTCCCGGGTGAGGAAGATCCTTTCACAAGGGTGGGCGACGTCCGCCATGTATGGGAAGCTGTGTGTAAGTGTGATTGAGAATAGATTTGTTAGATAACTTATGGTGTGTGCAAGCTGCAAGATTGTTGGGGAGAGCACAAACCCTTTATCTTTGAGCCAAGGGAATTAAATGTTCACGATGAAATCCCTGTAGCGGGCTGGAAATTGAACAGCGGACTCCAAGTCCCAAAATGCAAGACAAAGATCACTCAGCCATTGAGACAGACAATAAGAAAATAATGAAGACGATGGTTTTGATATTTTGAGAGTCGTAACAGTATAATAATCGGTCTCTAGTGATATGAATTATAGGAAGTTATTAAATAAATTATGATAAAATTTTAATACTACTACTACTACTACTACTAATAATAATAATAATAATAATAATACAGTAGGTCTCTTATGCCTTCTATTGCCAGTAATCCAAAGTAACTTAAATATTGGAAATGTATAATTCTCCTCGAAAATTGGTTCACTGGTTAATAGAATTTCATTCGAGGCCTGAATGAGCATACCGTTCTCCAGCGAATTGACTCTGTAAGAAAGTGTTATAATGTGTTGGTAAAGAATGATTTCGTTTGACGTTCTATAATATATTCATTTCATCCTCTATGACGAAAAAAAAAAAAAAAAAAAAAGCAGAGCAGAAACCACGACCTGGTTGTGTGACAGCAATGAATGCAGCATGTCGACGTACGATAAATAGTCACCTGTCAGGAAAGGCTGAACTGAAAGCTGCTCTGCAATGCAGTACCTGTCCTGGTATTTGTAGATTACACTTTTCATGTTATTTTCTCCTCAATATTTTACCATAAGTCATGAATATCTACAAAATATTAATGTAAAATTTGCCCATAAAAATAAATTACATGTAATATTTAGTCATGACTAGAACCCGAATATTTAGGCATTTATGGGTTAGAATGCAAAATTACTGGCCCAAATAACAAGTATAAACTAGTCCGGACAACAGTTCTACTGTTAGACTTGCATAAACATTAGGGGCCCGGCCTAGTTATGTTATGCTCCCTGGACGACACTTTCTACTATTTACAATACTTTACATTCTTACCCACTACTGAGAAACACCCGGGCTGGAGTCTTGATCTATTTACATGAAGTAACCGGTAGAATACAGGGAAAAACGGTTGATATTATTTTGTCAATCAGAGAAATGATCATGGAATGCTGAGCGAGTTGTCTGTGCTGTACCTTAATTAAAACGACAGTCATTTCCTTCCTAGTCCTAAACATATTTTGTCACAAGAGGTCGCTTCCCCTTGTGACTGGAGTGACTCGTAACATAGAGAAACAGAAGCAGTACTGCTGCGCGTGTTTTTACCTATTATATTACCCTATATAAAAGTGTTGTCTTATGTAACCTACGTTATATCCAAAAAATGTAAAAGGTTTTCACGTATTCTAGCTATCCGGTATGTTCGTCGTACAACGTTCGCTTTCCCCTGTATACATTTTTTCTATAAATAACTCATAATAACTTTCATTTTGCTAACGAACAACGGAATTTTCTTCAGCTTTGATCACTAGAGCTTGTCATTTTAGGCAGTGATACGTTAGAATGTAAACTAATTTGACTAGTTGGAATACTCGCCTAGCCCACTCTTCCGTAATGTACCAAGAGTATTAATAATTATAGTGGCTCTCATAGATATACCCGTAATGTTTATGCACGTCTCGTAGCAGAACTATTGTGCGGGCTAGTATACTTGTTAACTGCTTCAGTAAGATTGCATTCTAACCAATAAATGCCTAAAATTCCACACTCCTGTGGCAATGGTCATCTTCTAATGGAAAGCGGAAGATAGAACTTCTTTTCAGTTTTGATCAGAATTTAATATGAGCGAAAACAATTACTTTGGTGGTGATCACGGCCGTTTTCTAGTCAAAAATATTTCCTTTTCCAACGTTTTGCAGAGAGCTAAGAATAGTGTTTACTTAACAATACTTTCTGTACATACACGGATAATCCTATTTGTGTGCAATGTGCATGTCTCTGTACGCGATAGAGGGAGGATGAATTTTGTGTGATGCCGAATATCCGATAGTGTACGTAAGTTTGTTTGAATTATAATGTTGATGATAGTGATTACTTTGTTTGGTGCGAGATGAAACTAAATGTAATAATAATTAAACTTGAAAATATATCCGGCTAACTAGAATTTAAAAGATGATAAAAATGCGTTTAAAATAATCAGTGGTTCTAATCAGCAATGCCTTATTTTCTTATATAATGATTTTAAAATAGACTAAAATGTATTAACACGGAATAAGGCGTTGCCTTTGAAATAACATCATAAATTTAATCACAATTAAAAGGAAAATAACACATTAAAATACACAAAACAAAACGGAGCTAAAAAAATAACAATGCAGTTAACAATAAAATAAAAATAAAAAAAACAAATAGTAAATTGACATTTAAACGCGATAAATCAAGCCACTACCCCTCATAAAAGGGATGACAATATCTATTGACTGCTTTCATATGAAGATGAAGGGAATGGTACTCTGAAGTTTTAGACTACGGCGCAGGTGGGCCAGGTCCAGGCACTCCGTAAGGATGTGTACTACGGTCAGATGACCGCCGCAGGTACACACATTATACACACACGGTGAGGGGGGAGGGGTCCAAGTTGCTGGAGTGTATGTGCGGATTCCTGTGTGTGTGTGTGTGTGTATGTGTGTGTGTGTGTGTGTGTGTGAGTGTGTGTGTATAAGTGGAATTGTGTTTGACAATGTACAACAGATCCTATGAGTAAGTTATTACTATAAGTACTGTGATAATATAGGTATAACCACATATTGTAGGCTGTAATTGTAGTTATTTAATTCCATAAGTCAAGTGACAATTCGTCATCCCTAAATAATAATAATAATAATAATAATAATAATAATAATAATAATAATAATAATATACATGAACGAATCGTTTTTGTAAGTTAGGCTACTATCACGTCTTTATTCATCATGTAATATTATATAAGTAATATAAAATAATATAAGAATCAGCTGCTGCTTGTTGTTTAAAGGGGCGCAATATAAGAATCATATTTCTGTACGAGGATTGATTCAGAAATCAAGGCAACTATATTTTTTCTCTGGAAAAATTTCGAACACAGGAAATGTGTTATGTGCGCTTGAAAGTGTATGCCATGAACTTCTTAGAGGCGATACCATATAAGGTACGGCTGCTGAAATCTCTTTTGAGGTTAAAGGGCAAACATGACATTTTGAAATCATAATTTATTTGTCGTATTCTCGTACAGACGGTCCCGAGGTGTAGGAGTAGCGTAGCGTACCTGCCTCTTACCCAGAGGCCCCGGTTTCGATTCTCCGCCAGGTCAGGGATTTTTACCTGGACCTAAAGGATGGTTTGAGATCCATTCATCCATCTTCATTACAATTGAGGAGCTATCTGATGATGATGATGATGATGCTTGTTGTTTTAAGGGGCCTAACATCGAAGGTCATCGGCCCCTAATGGTACGAAATGAGACGAAATGGAATGACATATTAAAAGTCTAAAATTCTCCACTGACCAGAATGTAAAAACGTGAGAACGAAGAATGAATGGATGGACATGAATTTAAAACAATCAGTGGTTGCGACCCGCAATGTCTCACATGCACGTAAACAGACGTGACAATATAGTATTACTGACCAAGGGACTACTGCTATAGCATAACACTGAATGGATTATGCGTGCAGTCAAAAGGGGGTCCTAAATCGAAGTTATCGGCCCCTCATAACGGTACTGATCGCTAGCAAAATAGAACCATGGTATTTGTTCTGTTGCGGTACTAATCAAAAGTAGCAGAGACTTGCCGCATTCCACACATTATTGTACTACTCAGAGCTTATGAAATTCGACATATAATACAGACCTATGTTTTTTTCACTTTGCTGCGCCATGTACAGGCAACGCAAACCTATGGTGTTCATCACGTAAGAGTACTAACCACAGAGACCTCTCCCTATCCCGTGGTGTTCCTCATATAGTGGGTACTAATCATAGGCAAGGCAGAACCATGGTAGCTATCATCCCATGGTCCTGCTCATATGGTGGTACTAATCACAGGTACTGCAAAAGCCGACCACGTGGTGCTCCTGTGTGCTACTAATCACAAACCAATTTCGTACCTAATGTAGTAGTACTACGCACAAGTAAAAGCAACCCTTGGTGTTCGCCGCGTGGTGGTACTAATCACAAGTAGTTTCATGGTTCTAATACAATCAACCCTTGGTCGCCCCTTTTAGTCGGCTCTCACGACAGGCAGGGGATACCGTGGGTGTATTATTCGTCTGCCTCCCCCACCCACAGGGGGTGTGTGTTTGGTCCGCGAGAGGTATTTTATTTCCCTCAAGTCCGCCGGCAAGCCGGTTAGGACCCCCCTATCCGCCACCTGGGACGCGCCACGTGGGAGTATCACCTCTCCCCCTGCTACGCCTGCGTAGCAGGTTCGTGGGAGGAGCTATCTAACAGTGGGATAGTGGCCTCGGTCTAGAAAGCCAAGAATAATGCTGAGAGTATTCGTCGTGCTGAACAGCGATCACTTGGTAGGATGTTGCACCTGTTGCATCTGTATAAAATCATTTGTACATATTTTACAAGCTCTTTAACACCCTTCATTATAATTTCATGATTGTCCATGGTTCGCGGCCATCGATGAGGATCATGGAAAATGCCATCGGCTACACTACTGTAGATTCGTCAACATGCACCCAGAGGGTCCGATTTCGATTCTCCGCCAGGTCAGGGATTTTTACCTGGACTTAAAGGATTTCTTGTTTGTAGGCAACTGCTCGACTACCATTACGCACCGCTGTGTTCAGGCAACTGACATAGGGAGCGTCACCAAGTCCAGAATGCATTCCTACCCCATCTGCCCGTAACAGTACTAAGTTCATGTAACGTACTTTCATGGAATAGTTATGGGAAGTAGAAATTTGTTGAGTGGCTCAGGCGGTTGAAGCGCTGGCCTTCTGACACTAACTGGGCAGATTCAATCCTGGCTTCGTCCGGTGGTAATTAAGGGTGCTCAAATAAGTTAGCCTCGTGTCGGTATATTGATGATGATGCTTGTCGTTTAAAGGAGCCTAACATCTAGGTCATTGGCCCCTGATGGTACGAAATGAAATGACAAAACAAAAGATTTAAATCATCCGCTGACCAAAAAAAAAGATGACATGAAGAATGAATGGATGGACATGAACCCAAAATAATCAGTGGATCCAACCTCAAAAACTACCAGAAAGAAATAGCGTTACCGACCAAGGGACAATTCTAAAGTACAATCCTGATGATGATGATAACGCTTGTTGTCTAAAGGGGTCCAAAATCCAGCTCAACGGCCCCTCAAAATAGTACAGGTCGCTAGTAAAGTAGAACCATGGTATTTGTCATGTTGGGGTGCTAATCAAAAGTAGCGAAGACTCACAGTGTTCCACACATGATGGTACTACTCACAAGTATTGTACTTCGTACAGATAACGCAGACCTGTGGTGTTTCTCACACAATGGCGCCACTCATAGCCAACGCAAACCGGTAAGGTTCCTCACCTAGGTGTACTAGTAATGGCTGCCGGTATTCCCGTGGTGTTCCTCGCATACTGGGTACTAATCACGAGCAACGCAGACCCACGGTGTCGCTCATATAGTGGTACAACTCACAGGCAACGCCCAGACCCGCGGTGTTGCTCACATGGGTACGACTCACGGGTACTGGAAACCCACAGGGGAACCACTCTCTGCTGCTACTAATCACAAACCTGTTTCGTACCTAATATTGTGGTACTACTCGCAAGTACAGGCAACCCATGGTGTTCCCCGCGTGATGGTACGAATCAAAAGTAGTTTCATGGTTCTAATACAATCATCTCTTGGTCGTCCCTTTTAGCCGCCTCTCACGACAGGCAGAGGATACCGTGGGTGTATTTTTCGTCTGAGTCCCCCACCCACAGGGGGTTGAGAGAGAGAAAAGAAGAAGAAGGAATCCGTCACTTCGAAAAATGAAGTAACGGACGATGAAAGGCTAGGGCCACGAAGGGCGTGAAATGAAATACTCCCTGGGCCTCGAATGCTCTAATACCGTCGGAGTCGGAAAAGAACAAGAGTTGACCAAAGGAGGTCGGACAGGATAGACGAAAGTGAGGAGCCTGGCACAGGTAAGTGGAAGCAAAGCCAAGACTCAGATAAGGGCCCCGTGGTCGCCAATCCACACTTCCAATATGAGAGCCCCTTGGCCCCTTTCGGACGCCTCTTACGACAGGCAGGGGATACCGCGGGTGTATTCTCCATCTGCGTCCCCTACCCACAGGGGTTAGTGTGTTTGGTCCGCGAGAGGTATTTTATTTCCCTCAAGTCCGCCGGCAAGCCGGTTAGGACCCCCCCTATCCGCCACCTCGGACGCGCCACGTGGGAGTATCACCTCTCGCCCTGCTACTCCAGCGTAATAGGTTCGTTGCGTGTCGGTAGATTTACTGGAACGTAAAATAATTCATCTGGGACAAAATTCAGCCACCACGACATCTCTGAAAATAGTCAGAAGTCGTCAGTGGGACGTATAAACATTAACGTTATTATGCAGACCCACTCCAACTTTTTAGCCACACGCACTTAATCACATAACTCCACCATCTTTGTGACGAGAAAATGCTCTCATTCGGAGTAGAAGTAAATGTTAGCAGAATTAGCTTTTTTCTTTGCATACGCTGACATCGCCATAATTGAGAGAAACTGGTCTTAACACCCTCCTTCTAAAACATCAAGTGCGCTTGCGAAAGAGTGAATAGAGTATAGCAGATGAAGACAACGCCTGACCAGACGTATTTAGCCGGGAAATATCAGCATGCGCGACATATCTATGACGCAGAAATCATATACAGGCCGGGTAAGTCCCGCCTGGTGTCAGCAGCGCAGCATCAGTGGCTCGAAATGGCGGCTTGTATTCCTTCTCACGCCGCCTGCGAGGTTCATTCTGCGATAACGTTTCTACAAAATTGTCGGTATGCCATTCAAAACAAGAAGCGTGGAAAGCTCAGTGCAGGTGTTGTGCTGATCCATGGTAATGCTCGTCCACATACGGCTCAGCGCTCATCAACTGTTCTGCAGCAGTTCGGCTGGGAGTTGATTTATAATCCACCGCACAGTCCTGATCTTGCTCTTAGTGATTTCTGTCCACCTGTCAGCATTTTTACATGGTTGAGGAGCTGAAGACGAATGTCACACGCTAGTTATATTCCCAGGCGGCAGATTTCTACGACACCGGCATCCAAAAGTTGATAACACGTAATAAGTGTCTCAGCTCTGGTGGTGATAATGTCGAAAAATAATTCCAACGTTGCTGTATCGGGTGCCAATCAGATTTTTAATAGCAAAACTTTCTTTGTGGATGGCCCTCGTATGTCCTATAATGCACTGGCACTACTCTGGCACATGACCACTGCCGTAGTAACGATGTGTCCGTTTTGTTCAGCGAAAAGGCAAAATCATAAAGATGGACGAACACCACAACAGCGGTCAGATTAATTATAAGAAGTGAAGAAACATAATCTTTGTTGAGGAGCAAAGCATTCATTTTCATACACCCCTCCACTGCAAAACGAAAGGAGTTTCATTTGTTCAGGACTAGCGCCACGTAAAGGGTTACTGTACCAAAGACATTTTTAGAAGATTACTTGTAGAATACGTATTGGAGGAGAGGTGCAATACATTTTCTATGTTGCACTCTCCTGATGAGAATCTAACCACAACTACAGAGCTTCATTTTGGCCATGGCGAGGTGAATGTGGAATATGCAGGGAATTAAAATAGGCGTTAGCCATTCTTGTTGCCTGCTTGGCATTAACATTACAGGAAATCAAATTAATATTTCACGGTCCGTCTTGACTGTAATATGTAAATTAAAGTATAAAATTTCAACCTATTCATTACTATCCAATGCCATCTTAAAGATTACTTAATTAATATATTATACTTTTTATGTATATGTTTCTGCTCTTTGTGCCATCGTCAGCATAGGAATGGATATACATAAGTGTACATCATTAATCTATGTAGTCTGTTTGAGATAATTTAAAGTAAAATTTGTAGACATTAAACACACATTTCCACACCACCTCATTATGGTTCCTTCGTTTTCCACATATTTTTTCATTCTTGGGTCATTTATACAAAAATTACGTGGATCTGTGCTACATCTGCCACATTTATGAAGAATATTATCCAGTCAAATTTTTCATAGGATTGTACTGTATTCATCATTTTTGCAGCTTTAGATGTTAACTAGATATTTTATGTTAAATTATCTGAAACTCTTATCTGTACTCTTATGTATGCTGACGATGGCTTAAAGATCCAAAACAAGTACATATGCTGAGTAGGTTGAAATGTTATGTTTTAATTTGGATATAATAGTCAATATGGATCTTGAAGTATGTATTTCATTTCCTATAATGTTAATCAATACGCGAAAGTACAATCTACTCATTGTTAGCAGTCTAAGGTAGAATTCCTATAACCAGACGTGAGCCAGGTATTAATACTAGGATCACCTGACCAATTGACGCAATAGGGTTAACCACTCGCTCATCAAAGATCTAGGTCAAGTGAACGTAGCCAGATGCACTTGGCTGTTTTTTTAATAAGAAATCAAGAAATCATTAATATGAGGTGGCCGTGCAAATGTATTTATCAACTTGTTTAACTTATTTCCATGACGAATTTACGGCATAATAGCGTTTACGGATTTCGATTGTAAATTGAGCCTTCATTTATCACACTATTATTATTATTATTATTATTATTATTATTATTATTATTATTATTATTATTATTATTATTATTATTATTATTATATTATTTCGAATGGCTCACCCGCTGAGAAAAGGACTTGATGTTTGCCCAGTACTCGCGCATTCTCTGGCTATGTTTCTTCTCCCGTTTTTCCTTTCTCCAGAGGGCGTATGTTTTGTTATAAAGTCGTCTGTCCTGAAACCTCTTTCGTTTGATTATTCTGAGGGGAACTCGGTTTCTGATGACATTTTCAGTTACTCCCAGTTCTTGTATGTCTTTCTTCACTTCTGTTAGCCATGGTGTCCCCATCTTCCTGTTCTTAAAGTAGTTAAGAAGCCTGTAGTTCATTCTAGTTGGGTACATCCTCGTGACATTTTCATATAAAGTCAGACGTTTTTTCCTGGCTACAGCTGAGATGTTTTCAGTATAACTGTATAGCTCCTGGTTTGTCGTCTTCTATGCCGGCCTTCTACTTTGATCGGTCCTACTATTTTCATCAAGATCTTCTTCTCCTGGACCTCTAGTTTGTCCAACAATTATTTTTTCTTCAATATCAAGCATTCTATGGCGTATAGGGCTTCTGGGATGATAACTGTCTGGCAGTGCATCAGTTTGGTGCTACTATTAACAATAATAACAACACAATGAGACCGATGACAGAGTGGTAGCATGTCTGGCTCTCTCTCTTAGTGCTGGAGTTCGATTCTTGGTCAGTCCAACGATCCTAAACTTAGTACTGAAATGTCATTCACTCAACTTCCTGTGCTCAACAAGTAGTTCGCTCGATCCGGCCATAAAGGTCTTGTAATAGGATAGTGGGTTCGATTCCAAATATGGTGAGTGTAATTTGAGGGTTTCATGTACGGGACACTTTTGGATCTTCGGCTTCCGATATATGAAAGGATTCCCGTCGAAGAAAGTCTCTTAGAAAAAGCTTCGCACTCTTACATATTTCCCACTACACGGTATGGGTATATTTTGAGGCTTAGAAGGTGAGAGAGCAAGTAGATATTCTTTTGTTATTCCCCTCATAGTCTCTGGTGTGAGGATAGTCAGTAAGGCCCGTGAATTTGGAATTGATTTTCTGTAAAGTTGTAATGAGGTGATGTCTTCGGTTCTGGAGTACGAGGTAACAACGTTACGCTTCATGGTAAATCGATATCTGTATGAGAGTGCTCAGAGCTGGAAGTAGCCTTTTTTCGGAGGAGTCTCGACTGCAAGGCGGAACAGGTGCTTTCGTTGTCGCATATAGCTGCTCCCTCTACGACATACGCTGCGCGCTCTGTTCTTACGATCCTAACACAGCAAGTCCAAATGGAAGTGGAACTCACAAAAATAGTGGGAAAACTCTAGTCTAGCTCACAGTCTTGTATGGGTGAATTATTTCTGATTACCTGTGTGATTGTATTGTCTGCACACGTAACAATACTGGCTTATTATGAGAAAGACTAAGACTTCAGTCAACATGAGTGAAGACTCCCAAATCGTCTAATTTTAGTGTTATATTTTACAATATTTTAGTTGTAACACCAAATTTTACGTAAGTCTCTAAGACAATGTTTCACAGTAGATTAATAAAAACACTTCAATCAAACTAACGAAATGAAATAAAGGATTGAGAATGAAGTTCGGTAAGGAGGTGGGAAAAAAATAGGTTTTGATGTATGAATGAGAATTGTCCCGGCATTTGAAATTAAAGTGAACGGAGGAAACCACAGAAAATGTTTCAGAGGACAGCCGACGTTGTGCTTTGCACACACTAGTCTTCCGAATGCATAGTTTGACTCCATATCCGCAGCGGGTGAAACAAGTACGGCCAGTTCACACGGTTTGTTAATTTAAGTAAATAAGTACATAAATATAAACTCGTCAATTTCACAAAAGTACTCTACACATAGGTTTCCGTATCGCTCGTAAATATTCTACGATATTAGCTTGCACATTAAAACATAAGAAACGCTCCAAAATATTTCACAACAGTAATGTGTTGAATAAAGAAAGTAAATAAATTCAAATAACGAGGAGAAATAATTCAAGAAAATGGTTTAGAACAATAGACTGTAAAGAAAGGTTACACAAGATTGAAGGGGCGTGTGGCATTACTAAGAATTTTTACAAGAAATGCTTATCTAAAACTTAAAATTAGGCACTATAATAGAGTGGTGAAACCAGAATATCACCGGGCGAGTTGGCCGTGCGGTTAGGAGCGCGCGGCTGTGATCTTGCATCCCGGAGATAGAGGGTTCGAATCCCACTGTCGGCAGACCTGAAGGTGGTTTTGCGTTTTTCCCCCATTTTAACACCAGGCAAATACTGGGACTGTACCTTAATTAAGGCCACAGCCGCTTCATTCCAACTCGTAGGCCTTTCCTATCCCATGGTCACCATAAGACCTATCT